>NC_050579.1:209915541-210215541 GCF_011100635.1 Trichosurus vulpecula
CATTTGATAAATTTAAAATTATTTTGGGGGAATACTCATATCCCTACATTGGATAGGAATCCAGGAAGGCACTGTGAGATAATGAATGGGGGATTTGGAAATAGCAGTCCTTCCTGCATATGCACTAAGTTAAAGAAGTAAAGTCTCAGGGCTGAGAATGCCAGGAGCATCCACATACACCAAACTGCTCAACATGGAAGTGTCACTTGGTGGTTTATACACATATAGGACTCAGGCATCTGCCTTTAAGGTTGATGTAAAGCAGGAGTCCTCCTGAGTATAAAAAGGGAATTTTATAGTTAAAATGGTCTAGAACAAAGATGCCCTCTTGATGTCTAATAAAAACAAACAAACAAACCAACAAACAAAACCAAAAACCTTTGGTGAGAAGTCATGAACTAAACTTTTAATGGATGCAGTCTCAACATAGCTCAAATATAGGCTACCATTCTAGATTTTCATGTTAGGAGGGCAGAGCTATATTTAACTTTGAGGAAAAAAATCTGTGGTTTCAATCTATTAAAACTTATTATAAACATGAGGGAAAACAATGATTCAATCTGTGGGGCTTATTATATTACTCCTACGATTATTACTATCAGGCTTATTATATTACTGCTGCTGCTCCTGTTAACACCAACAATAATGATAGCATGAGATCCAGTGGTACTTAAAATTTCTATTTTCTCATTACATCTTTATATCTAATTACTGGATCAGATAAAAGTATCAAGAAGAGGCTTTTAAAAATGAGGGCATGCTATTTGTTGTAAAGAAACATAGCCTGACGATGTCATGACTGCTATTGGAGCTAAGGAGGTAAAGTTGGATTGAATCACCAGTGGTGAAGAGAAATTCCAAGGATTCCCTGGCACTTTGTGTGGTAAGCAAATGAAATGAGTGGTGGATTAGCACCAAGTAAAAGCACTGTATCCTTATCCAACTTGCCTTTTTCTCTGACAAACAATGATTTACACAGGGTATTTTCTGAATATGGAAAAGTTGTAAAGAAACAGGTCATCTAATTTATGCTTGTCCTAAAAATGTGCTTAAAGAATGTAAACCACCAAAAAAGAAAGAAAAGAAAAAAGAAAGAAAATTATTGAACTGCAGAAGAAAATGGAGAAGTGAAAGGAAGTGAAGATGAAGAAGCCAACTCTGCTCTTGATAGCCTCAGCCAAGCCATAGCTTTCCAGCCATCAAAAATTGAAGAAGACCAACAAAGATGGAAGCCCAGTACAGGAGAACCCTCAATATCAGATGATTAGAGATGCCCAAGGATGAAGAAAAGTACATATTTGTGTGATAAGGAAGAACTTATTGATTGAAATTGATTTATCATGTACATATCACTGAAATATAAAAATCTTAAAGCACAGTTTAACTGGTGTTAAAATTACAATTGGAATTTTGAATATGAGGAAAAATCTGACTAACCAGTTTTATACCTTAAAATCAAGATTACAGGGTGGAGCCAAGATGGTGGCTGGAAAGCAGGGATTTGCTTAAGCTCTCCCCCAAATCCCTCCAAAAACCTGTAAAAAATGGCTCTGAACAAATTCTAGAGCTGCAGAAGCCACAAAATAGCAGAATGAAACAGGTCTCCAGCCCAGGACAGCCTGGATGTTTGCTGGGAAGGGTCTATCACATGGTGCTGTGAGTGGAACGCAGCCCAGTGTGGGTCACGCCAAGACAGACCAGATCTGGAGTCAGGTGGCCAAAAAAACCAGTCCCTGGGGCCATGAATCATTGAGCTGTGGTAGTTACCAGACTTCTCAACCCACAAACGCCAAAGAACAGGTTAGTCGGAAACTGCAGGATTGAGTTTAGAATGGTCTGGCCCCATTCCTGGGGGTGGCGGAGGTGGTACAGCGGTGGTGGTGGCAGCAGCACAAAGCACCTGAGGCTGCTCCCAGAGCTCCAGCATCAGCTGCTTCTCGTGTCCCTGGCTCACATGGTAGGAGGAATCTAGCAGTGAATCAGAGCAGGAGTGTAAGGAGGGCTTTGTGGGCACAAAGGCAGGTTCTCTTGCTGTGCCCTGCTTGGATCTGCATTCCGTCCTGGTTGGTGGTTCTTTGGGGAGGAGGAGTGCTGCTGTGATAGAGCCTGGGGTGACAGTGGAGTGGAAGTAGCTCTGAAAATAGCAAGACGTAGCCCATAAAGCTTGGGACAAAGTACTCTCTACTCTACAAGCAGTCATACCCTGACGAAAAGCTCAAAGGTCAAGTAGTTGTCTGGGAACAAGAACAGGCAGCAAAAACAAACTCAGACTCAAACTCAAACTCTAGATTCCTTTTTTCGTGACAAAGAAGATCAAAACATATAGCCAGAAGAAGTCAACAAAGCCAAAGAGCCTACATCAAAAGGCTCCAAGAAAAATATGAATTGGTCTCAGGCCATGGAAGAACTCAAAAAGGATTTGGAAAAGCAAGTAACAGAAGTAGAGGAAAAATAGGAAAGAGAAATGAGAGTGGTGCTGGAAAACTATGAAAAACAAGTCGATGACTTGCTAACAGAGACCCAGAACATACTGAAGAAAATAACACCTTAAAGAATAGACTAACCCAAATGTCAAAAGAGCTCTAAAAAGCCAATAAGGAGAAGAATGCCTTGAAAGGCAGAATTATCCCAATGGCAAAGGAGGTCCACAAGACCACTGAAGAAAATACCACCTTAAAAATTAGATTGGAGCAAGTGGAAGCTAGTGACTTGATGAGAAATCAAGACATTATAAAACAGAACCAAAAGAATGAAAAAAAAAGGAAGACAATGTGAAATATCTCATTGGAAAAACCACTGACCTGAAAAGAGATCCAGGAGAGATAATTTAAAAATTATTGGACTACCTGAAAACTATGACCAAAATAAGCCTAAACACCATGTTTCAAGAAATTATCAAGGAAAACTGCCCTGATATTCTAGAACCAGAGGGTAAAATAGAAATTGAAAGAATCCACCTATCACCTCTTGAAAAAGATCCCAAAAATAAAACTCCTAGGAATATTGTCACCAAATTCCAGAGTTTCCAGGTCAAGGAGAAAATACTGCAAATAGCCAGAAAGAAACAATTGGAGTATTGTGGAAACACAATCAGGATAGCACAAGATGTAGCAGCTTCTACATTACATGATCAAAGGACTTGGAATATGATATTCTGGAGGTCAAAGGAGCTAGGATTAAAACCAAGAATCACCTACCCAGCAAAACTGAGTATCATGCTCCAAAGCAAAATATGGATTTTCAATAAAATAGAGGACTTTCAAGCTTTCTCAATGAAAAGACCAGAGCTGAATAGAAAATTTAACTTTCAAATACAAGCATCAAGAGAAGCATGAAAAGGTAAACAAGAAAGAGAATTCATAAGGGAGTTACTAAAGTTGAACTGTTTTGTTTACATTCTTACATGGAAGGATGATGTGCATAATTCATGAGACCTTTCTCAGTATTAGGGTAGTTGAAGGGAATATACATACATACATACATATATACATATATATATATATATATATATATATATATATATATATATATATGTGTGTGTGTGTGTGTGTGTGTGTGTGTGTGTGTGTGTTTGTGTAGACAGAGGGCACATGGTGAGTTGAATATGAAGGGATTATATCTAAAAAATAAAATCAAATTAAGGGATGAGAGAGAAATATATTGAGAGAGGCAGAAATGGAGAGATAGAATGGGGTAAATTATCTCTCATGAAAGTGGAAAGGAAAAGTGGTTTGTTGGAAGGGAAGAGGGGGCAGGTGAGGGGGAATGAGTGAATCTTGCTCCCATCCTATTTGACTTGAAGAGGACTAACGTACACACTCAATTGGGTGGCTTACTCCACAGGAAAGTAAGGGAAAAAGGGATAAAAAAGTGGGGATGATAGAAGGGAGGGCAGATAGGGGGAGGAGGTAAACAAAAGCAAACTGTTTTGAAAAGGGATAGGGTCAAGGGAGAAAATTGAATAAAGAGAGACTGGATAGGATGGAAGGAAATATTTAGCCTTTCACAACATGAGTATTGTGGAAGTGTTTTATATAATGATACATGTTTGACCTATGTTGAATTGCTTGCCTTCCTAGGGAGGGTGGGTATGAAGTGAAGAGCGAAGAGAATTTGGCACTCAAATTTTTAAAAGGAGATGTTCAAAAAAAGTTGTTTTTGCATGCAGCTGTGAAACAAGATACATAGGGAATGGGGCGTAGAAATCTATCCTGCCCTACAAGAAAGTAGGGGAAAGGGGATGGAGGGTGGAGTAGTGTGACAGAAGGGAAGGCTGACTGTGGAATGAGGCAATCAGAATATATGCCATCTTGGAATGGGGGGGAGGGTAGAAATGGGGAGAAAATTTATAACTCAAAATCTTGTGGAAATCAGTGTTGAAAACTAAAATATTAAATAAAAATGATAAACAAAAACAATAGAAAGAGTGGTCCAGTGGGCACAAGGTTTGGTAGAGTGGGATAGGAACACAGCTAACATGATAGACATGAGGGAATGACATAATTTCCTCTTAAAATTCTTGCCAACTGTAGATATTCATAAGTATGCCTAAGTTGATTAACTGTTGTATATCAAAACCAAAAAATCTGCCTTTTTGTTTTTTCTTTGTTTTGGTGAGGCAATTGGGATGAAGTGATTTGCCCAGGGGCACACAGCTGGTAAGTGTCTAGTATCTGAGGTCGGATGTGAAATCGTGCCCTCTGGACTCCAGTGCCAGTGCTTTATCCACTCTGCCACCTGGTTGCCCTTCCATAGTACCTTTAAATGACATCCAAAGTCATCCTGTCCAATTTCCCACCCAATGTAGAAATTTCTTCTACAGCATTCCTGGCAGATGGTCTTTCTGCCTCTGCTTAGAGGTTATTTAATGTAATACGCTACCATCCTTCTAATTTAAGCAACAATTAACAAGTGATTAAAGAAGGTAATTTTTGCCAAAAAAAACCAGGATTACAAAGTTTACTTTCATAGGAAACCAAAAAATAATTTAAAATTATAATGTTTCTAAATTTATTTTAATAGAGTAATAAAATCCAATTTTGATTCTAAAACTACTATCCTTCTTAAACCATACCTAAATTCAACCTAACCAGTTTCATTCAGTAATAAGAAGAAAACAAAATTGCTAAATATTGTCCTGATGCCACAGTAGACATGCATTAAAAGCTTAAGTATTAAGAAGCTACTAAAAAGTTTAAACTTTCTTCATGTTTCATGTGTCAACTTCTCAAATCCAAAGCTTCCTAAAAATTAAAGTCAGTGACTTAATTGTATTTATAAATGTTCTTTACTAAAGTTTCCAAAATACTTTTTAAAGGATGAAAGCAGGATTTTAAGGGACAGGGGGAGAATTTACTATATATGCTACTAATATAAAACATAAATTAATTACATAATTAAATGACTACCTGACAGATAAAAAAAATGAGGGCATGAGGACTTTGTGTGTCTGTGAGTAAATGAGAATAAGCTGACAACAGAAATGAAAGATTGAAGAAGTATGGGAAGAAAAAGAAGAGGTGACTGTTAGATCTAGGTCCTGAAGAAGACAGAAGGGAATGACATCAGAAGTATTAGCTTGAGTGAATTATAAGGACACCACTTCTTATGTCAGCATAGAGAAAGAAGGAGTTTTGAAGAATGTAAGAAGTGAACCCAGGTAACTTATTTACACCCAATGACCATAGTCTTAAAGTAGTAGAAGGATATCATCAGTTATAAGACAATAAGGTAAGAAATATGATTTCAGGTTTGAGAAAAGAAGTAAAAGTTCACAATACGGTAGGGAATGGCATAAGAAGTTGACACATAGAGAATAAGAAAGATAGCTAAGATGTAGTGAGGATAGGTTTAGCAATGAGGGACCAGGGTTTTATGTACCTCAAATTTGTAGTAACTAAAAATGGTTAATTTCTGTTGCAGTTTTGGAGCTTTTCAGTTTGTTTGTTTTTAAATCTCTGTGAAGTTTAAAAAAATTTTTTAAACCTTTTAATTGTAGCCTTTTCCTGTTAAGCCAAAGTTGTCAAAAGTAACTTTACATTTCTATTTTTGTCATTCTTTTTTTTGACACTGTTGGTTTACAATCTCTTTAAAACATTGACAATTTGTGGTTGTCAAGGTCTTGCATTTTAATAAAAAAAGTATTCTTGAGAACTACCTCTATGCATATCTGAAAGTTCAGAAGTCCTATATTCCAATATATCACATACACATATCCTTGTAATAGGTAACCAATTAACAAGACAATACTTCCACTATGTCATTCTTTCCTGGTGGTACTCTTAATTAAGTATATTAACTTGGCATTATAAAATAGTCCAGTATAGTCCCAAACAATATTAGAGAGGCAGCATCACATATTGAAGAGTGCTGGTCTTGCAGGAATGTCTTAGTCCAAATTTGTCCTCTGAAGCTTACTAGATAGGTGACCATGGGCTGAACCTCAACTTCCTCACCTGTGAAATGGGGAAATTAATGGCTGTAGTTCCTAGAGTTGTTAGGTTCTATACTGTATGTAAACATTTTGCAAACCTCAAAAGACTATGCGAATATCACTTAGTGTTAAATTGCATGCACCCTCAATTTTAGCAATTATTGTGATGTTTGAAAATGATTGTTGTAACACATGGAATTCTTTACAGAATTCTCAAGAAATGTAGAAAATTCTGTAAATATATACAAAGAAAGAACCAAATTATTTCTAGGATAGCTTTAAGGGGGTTGAGGGTGGGAGAAAGGATTTGCTTTTTTTTTTTAAACTAGGTCAGTTAAAATAAATTAATGAAGTCAGTATTTATAAAGAACAGAGTTAGATTTAATTACTGGTTTCATCATCACTCTATGTTCCTCAGCTTCTCTAGATTCAGCGAGAGCTGGATTAAAAACAAAATCTTCTGGCCCTGCAGTTTTTAGAGTTACTCCATTTCTGATCTAGACTTTTGTGGTCTTCTCACATGATGAGGATATGTGATTAGGTCCCATAGCTTGAAACTCTTCTGTATCATGTTAACTAAAGCACTAACATCAGAAACCTGCCCTCTTTACATTGGGGCACACCAAGAGGAACCAGTAACCTGTTTTTCCTTTGTATTATGACTAAATAAAATGATACTTTTTCTTTTCCTTCTTTTTTTAAATTGTTGAGTTTTCCAAATCTATGATTTCTCAGTGGTAGAAACTTCCAAAGAATTTGGAACCACTTTACCAATGCAGATCAGCAAATGTTCTGCAATTTATCATCAGAAAGTTTCCTGAAACATTGAGAGAATAAGTGACTTGTCCAGGATCACACAGCTTCTATTCATTAGATGCAGCACAGTAATCAAAGGAGATTGTTCCACATAGGGTTTGCCTTTTGCCCTCATCTCCCTGTCCATCTTGATGGACTCTATTCTCTTAGCATTTCCTTGTCTGCTGCCCAGAAGCTGAGCAGGTTCAGAGGTTAGTCTCCCCTGTCCTATGTACCACCATCAGAGTAGAAAATAGGCCTCAGATAGGTTAGAGAATAACAGAAAAGGCCTTAGGACTTATAACTACCATGCTTAGAACTCTAGTTCTAAGTTCAAAGCTGGGATTTTGGAGGCTCAATATTCCCTATATCCTCACAATAAAAGAGATGGTATAGGAAAGACCTTGGGTCAAGAGAACTCAACAAAAGGACACACTTCCTAACACTTAGAGCCATTTTGCAATGAAATAAGCTACCTAAAGCTTCAGTGAAAAGTCCAGATAATCACATTTTTTTTGGAAAAAATGCTTTATTTAGAAAGGATTCCACCAGACTAAGTAACTTCTAAGTTTCTTCGAATCCTAAAATTCTTTGACTTATTAAGTTCTGCTTCTGGAGGCCACATTGTACTTCCATAACAGTACTTTGACCACAAAATTATGTTTTCAATAGTGGAATAATTCTGAATTATAAAAACACACTAGGAAGACTATTCCTCCAAACCAGTGGACCTCTGCTTCTTCTCAAATATAAATATATACCTGTAAATTTTTTATGGACAAACCACAGAAAAGATTAATCAGCTTCTGCCTTAGAATAAGTCATGGTTCTGGACCACTGATTGAGCTGTTAATTCTTCCCTATTTTTGTTGATCTACTTGGACTTTGGACTTTTGTTTTCCTACCTAGACCCGAAGTACCAAACAGATCTTTTCTATCTCCTTCTTGGGGCACCTAGGTGACACAGTGAATGGAGTGTTGGGCCTGAAGTCAAGAATTCAAATTCAAATCTGGCCTTTGATACTTAGTAGCTATGTGACCATGTTTCCTCAGTTTCTCGTGGGCAAAAATGAGTTGGAGAAGGAAATCACAAACTCTTCCAGTATCTTTGCCAAGAAAACCCCAAATGGGGTCAAGAAGAATTGGACCTGACTCGAAAAATAAAAACATCACATCTCCTTCTTGCCTTTATTGACCTCCTTGTATTTAGATTCTGAAAACATCAACAATAGAGCTGAGGACTCATGGGTAAAAACAAGGGAGGGAACCTAACACATATTTCCTAGGAAGCAGGAATAGGGAACTCACCATGAAGGGAAGTTCTATAAAATATCAGACCTATCATTCCATATCAGCTTTCTTATCCCTCCCCTCCATCCTTCCTTTGTGTGCCTTTTTGTAAAGTTTAGAATTCTTGGTTTTGACTCAATTTGACTCAAAGCCTTAACTCTATCTTTTCCTTTCCATAGCTTTCCACAGATAGCCTTTTATTGCTTTTACTTGTTTCTCTTCCCTCTGTAATTTATATTTTCATCTCAAGGAAATCTGGGTCCATTAAGCAGACTGTATGTATCTTTTCGGTTAAGGTCTTTATGTCCCAAGATACAACCATGAGACACATTTGCATAATGTTGAAGAAGCTACTCATGAAAAGTCAACCTATGACTTCCACCATAGAAACTATAGCAAATGTGGAAACTGAGAGAATCAAAGTAAAGCTAAAATTAAGTTGGAAATTAGTATAGATCATGCACACTATAGGGATTACCTGCAACTAAAGATCTGTCATTTTTTGATAAAACCACGGATCTATCAGAATATCAAACTATAACGCTCCAAGGGAATCAGAATGTTGTTTCTTCCTCTTGTTTGCTTAGTTAAAATCAACAGCTTAATATACTCAGCTATTTTTCCACTCCCCTCAATTCACCTCGATTGTTTTAAGCACACCACCTAGTAATGAATATGGAATTGGTGACATTTAAATAAATGAAAAGAAAACTGTTCAACTCTGACAACCAAAAGAAAACAGGGAAAGGAAATGGACTATTTTCAATAGCAAGAATGGATTTTGCTCTGATGAAATGAAGCTGCCTCCACTGTAACATACATGATGTATAACTCAATCAGTTTCTACAAGGAAATAAAATCAAAGAAAACATAAAAGAATTTGTCATCTGTTACTGATCAGACAAAGGTACATTTCCACTGCTAAAGGATCTTGCAACATAGGAAAACCTAGGTGAAGCTAAGTTTAAAGTCCCCATTAAAGTGTTCAGCTTTCTATTTACTAAAGAAAAATGGAATAGTTGACAAGTGACATTTCTGAAATGGTAGACAATGGCTCGTGGAAAAATCAAATGCATTTGGAAAATTTGCTACAGAACACTAATAACTGTGAGTGCATCTAATAGGAAATGTAATTCAGGGGAATTTTCTAATGGGTCTGTCAGGAAAATAATAACACATCTATGTTAGTCATTTATGGCTATAAAGCACTTTATATGCACTATTTCATTTGATCCTCACACCTCAAAATAAGATAATATCATATGTATGTATTTATAGGTGCTCTGTTCGTGACATGGAGGCAACTCTAGATTTTCAAAGGCTAGCCCAGTGGAACATAAGGTCTCATAGGTCCTGCCAAGCAAAAAATGTATCAAGTACTGACATATATAACAGACTGTACATCTATTATCTGAAGACTGGCCTAGCTAAGTTTAGAAAGGTTCATTACCAGGTTGCCTAGAGGAAGATGAATGCTGTTAGCACAATGACTCTAAAAGACCTTTGCCCAAATCAGAGAAGTTGTCATCTATATTAGCGTAGAAAATAATGACAATGATGAAATCACAGATCACTGAGGTACACAGATGTATCCAACCTCCTTACTTTATGGAAAATTACACTGAGCTAGAGCATTTAAGTGTCTTTATTTGTCCAAGGTCAAATATGTATTAACTAAGAGAGCCAAATTTTGAACACAGATTTTCTGACTCCAAAGCCAATATTCTTTCCACACTGCCTCCCCTACTATTTGTGATTCTAAATCTATTTCCTGTGAGAAATGGTTTCCCAATTAACTTAGAACCCTCTCTCTCATGCCACTCTTTCTGGGATCTTTTTCAAGAGGTGATAGTTGGATTCCTTCAATTTCTATTTTAGCCTCTGGTTCTAGAATATCACGGCAGTTCTCCTTGATAATTTCTTGAAAGATGATATCTAGGCTCTGTTTTTGATCATGGCTTTCAGGTAGTCCAATAATTTTTAAATTATCTCTCCTGGATCTCTTTTCCAGGTCAGTGGTTTTTCCAGTGAGATATTTTACATTGTCTTCCATTTTTTCATTCCTTTGGTTCTGTTTTATAATATCTTGATTTCTCATAAAGTCACTAGCTTCCACTTGCTCCAATCTAATTTTTTAGGTGGTATTTTCTTCAGTGGCCTTTTGGACCTCCTCCATTTGGCTAATTCTGCCTTTCAAGGCATTCTTCTCCTCGTTGACTTTTTGGAACTCTTTTGACATTTGGGTGAGTCTATTCTTTAAGGTGTTATTTTCTTCACTATTTTTGGGGATCTCCTTTAGCAAGTTATTGACTTATTTTTCTTGCATCACTCTCATTTCTCTTCCCAATTTTTCCTCTACTTCTCTTACTTGCTTTTCCAAATCCTTTTTGAGCTCTTCCATGGTTTGAGACCAGTTCATGTTCTTCTTGGAGGTTTTTGATGTAGGCTCTTTGACTTTGTTGACTTCTTCTGGCTGTATGTTTTGATCTTCTTTGTTCATGTTCCCAGGCAACTACTTGACCCTTGAGCTTTTTGTTGGGGTATGTCTTCTTGTAGAGTAGAGAGTACTTTGTCCTAAGCTTTAGGGTCTAAGTGCTGCTGTTTTCAGAGCTACTTCTACTCCACTGTCACCCCGGGTTCTGTCATAGCAGTGCTCCTCCTCCCCGAAGAGCCACCAACCAGGACCACAATGCAGATCCAAGCAGGGCACAGCGAGAGAACCTGCCTTTGTGCCCACACAGCCCTCCTTGCACTCCCACTCTGATTCACTGCTAGATTCCTCCCACCATGTGAGCCAGGGACTCAGGAAGCAGCTGATGCTGGAGCTCTGGAAGCAGCCTCAGGAGTTTCCTACTGCTGCCACTACCGCCCACCACTGCACCACCTCTGCCACCCCCAGGGCTGGTGGCCAGACTCCTCTGAACTTGATTCCACAGTTTCCCACTAGCCTATTTTTTGGCAGTTGCGGGTTGAGAAGTCTGGTAACTGACACAGCTCAATGATTCATCACCCTAAGGACTGTTTCTGCTGGCTGATTTCCCAGTCTGGTCTGTCTTGGTGTGGCCCATGCTGGGCTTTGCTCTGCTCCCAGCACCGTGCCATAGACCCTTCCTGGCAACTATCCAGGCTGTCCTGGGCTGGAGACCTATTTCCCTCTGTTATTTCATGGGTTCCGCAGCTCTAGAATTTGCTCAAAGCCATTTTTACAAGTGTTTGGAGGGATTTGGGGGAGAGCTTAAGCAAGTCCCTGCTTTCCAGCTGCTATCTTGGCTCTGCCGCCAAGTTAAGCCCTCTCATGCCACTCTCAAAGTGTCCAACCAACTTCCATAGACTGTGTGAACATAGTATGCATCCTTTGTTACTTAATCGTTATACAGACACATGACGATGGTTACCTCGTTTATGTTCCTGAAAAATAATGTGTTAATCACTTTGTTCCCATTGAAGCATCCTTTGTCTTCAGTTCAGCAGTCTGTTCCCCTTGAGTAATCAGCACTACAGTGAACCTCAACTCAGACAGGAAGGCCATTAATGCTGGTTCCAAAAACCCACATAGATTTCCATGGATTCTTACCATTATATCCTAATAGCTCACAACATGGTGATGGTGCCTGAATGAGTTTATGCAAGTAAATTTGCAACTGTATATCACTATATGTTCATGTATAGTGATATAAAGCTAAATGTGGTTTCAAATTGGTTTTTTTTTTTGTTTTCTTGGTGAAGAGAGGGGATGCAAGTTTGGGCCTGTGATTTAAATAGCATAGCATAGAAATTCCCTTACAGATGCATATTGGCAACTATCTATAACTGAGGATTACAGAGCTGACTTGGGCACTGTGAGGTTACATGAATCCCACAGTGATATACAACCTTTATATTTCAGAGAGAGGACCTGAACCCAGGTATTTATGACTGAAAGACTGGCTCTTTTTCTCCTGTACCCACATTGCTACTCATGAAAATACTATTGAGCTAAAATAAGAAAACATTTTGAAAACTGCTTTAAAATGTTTAAAAATTTAGAGACAGCAAAAAGAATAATTTCATTGAAGGCAAGAAACATCCTGGGAGTTTTTATTCTTTGATTAATGATTAATTATTCACAAAGGCAATCATGATGGTTCAGTAAGTACCAAGGAGTTCAGGCAGCTGTATCACTTTGATGCAAAAGAGGCAAATGTAGAAAAAGGAAAAAAATAAATTTGGTTTTGAGAAGTTATTCAAAAAACCCAAGAACTAGACATGTTTGAAAGTCATACCAGAATCAGCCTAATATTTCAACCAAATCTAGAACTACAGATAATAGGTCATAACCCTTGAGACATCAATACTCTTGCTTCAAGGGCACAAGATTCCATTGCTATGGTTATTCCCTCTCCTAAGGCAGATATAAATCCTATTTTCCCTTAATAGGTGGCTTTCCTGAGTTGCTCTGACAAAAAAAATCACCACACATTGGACAACATTTTGGTGATGAATACCTCCAAACTTAGCCAGAATGACACAAATATAGAGGGTACTGCTGAGCCTCTACTCATAGCCTTTCCACAGTAGAATATTAGCTCTTTGAGGGTAAGAACTGTTTTGTTTCTGTCTTTGTTTCCCTTGTGGTTACCACAGTGATTGACACATGAGAGGTTCTTAGGAAATTTTTTAACTGAATTTTCAACTTGGTAGGATTTGCAAAAACTATTCTTGCTTGACCACTGATGTCACAGGTGCACTTTAATGCCTGGATGAAGTGTAGGATTATCATTTTCAATTAGCTGAATCACCAAGAACAGTTGGTGAATTAGATGAAGCAAATATGTAATGTATATTGCAAAAATTCTCATAAAACAGTTGAAACAATTTTTTGCACTTAAAATAACAACTTTAAGTTATACAGAACACAGACCTCCACATACAGTGGATAATTAAAGTATTACTATAATTTTTAACACTTTCTATTATTGTTTAAATGATTAATTTTTGTCAGATCTCTGATCCAAAAAATTCGTTGGTGTAATAAACTTCTAATATAGAGATTTAGAAACACCTTCCACCCTTATAGATGGGAATCTGTAGGTTAAAGTCTTAAAAAGAAGCCTGGGGGCAGCTATGTGGCACAGTGAGTAGAGCACTGGCCCTGGAGGCAGGAGGACCTGAGTTCAAATCCAGCCTCAGACACTTGACACACTTAATAGCTGTGTGACCTTGGGCAAGTCACTTAACCCCAATTGCCCTACCTTCCCCCCTCAAAAAAAAGATGCCCCACAGAATGAAAGAGTAAGAGACTTACCCAGGGCAACATAGCTAGGATGTGTCAGGATTAGGTCTTAAACCCTGGTCTCCTTGACTTCAAAGGCAACCCTGTATCACCTGCACCACAATGCTTATAGAATTTTGGATTGTATAATTTTATTTTTTGACTGTTATTTGATTAGCAGTAGCTCTTAAAATTTTAATTTTCTATTTTCTTCCTTTCAGTTGCCCTTAAGCACATATAATAATCATTGTTATCTAAAGATCTTTCTATAGCGCTATTACTCAAAAGAAGAATAGCCAATATCTGAGTTAATATATATTAGGCTTTCATTTTTTGCTTGTCATGCTTGGTTTCTTAAAGTCAGAAGATCTAGGTTTTATTTTCAGCTCTGACACTTGTTATGTGACTTTAAACCAGTCAGTTAACATTTCTAGAACTATAAAATAATGGCATTAGACAAATGTGCAATTTGAGTTTGGATAACTAGTCTAACATCTTATTCAGTTAGCTATCTAGGTCTCTTTTAAATTTGAAATGCTATGCTTCTGTTATTATACTTTTAGAACTTAACTCAATGGCTAGGCATAGAAGAAAAAAATTAAATAAATAACATTCAGGTACTAAAATATATAGAAACTTGAATATTTACCTCAAATTATGCATGGATACAATCTGAAGGATATTTATATTTTATCTGCATGTACTCTTGGTATGGGCAATAGAGGTACATGGCATCAAACTGAATTTTGGCTGTGACATGGGAAAAATATGTATTTTTATTTCTTTTTGATACCAATTTAGAATGGAATATACCAATTTGAAAGAAATAATGCCTGCACTTAATAAGTATTTATTATGCACTATTTTGTGCAAAATGTTATGCTAGCAACTGAGAATACAAAAGAAAGGAAAGAAAGGAGCAAGGAAGGAAATCTCTGTTTTCAATGAGTTTATATTCTACTGTAAATCTGGCTTTAATATTAAAAAATAATTCAACTCACATTCATATAGGCCATTAAATTTTATAAAGAATTACCATAAAATCTGGTAAAGTAAATATACAAATATGTTTACCCTCATTTTACAGATAGGGAAAATGGTGCTTTGAAAGACTGAGGGATTTACCCAGAGTCACAAAGTTAGGAAATACTGACAGAGGGCTGAAATTCAGTGTCCAGGCTCCAAATCCAGCACTTCTTACCCTAGGTCTTGATGCTTTTGATCATGTATGATTTTACTTATCACTTGTCAAAATGCCAACCTACTCAAACACAGCCAAAATATAAATGAGAAACAGGGAAATAATAAATTCTTCAACTAGCCTGGAGACTAGAATGCAGAGTATATAATACCCTAGACATGAAGAAAAGAGGAGTAACCTTATGCTTTTTTCTTCCTTCTCTTATAGTCCTCCACATTTAAGGCTATAGGCAATGCTGTCTTTTTCTCTTCTTTGTATCCCCAGCACTTCTAACAGTGCCTAGAATGTAGTAGTCACTTAATAGATTTTTATTGAGCAACTGGCTGAATTTTCATCACAAAGTGTTTCTAGAAATTAAAATATTATAAAAGGGTTAACTTCTTCACATAGAAACCTGAAACTACCCTCTTTGCCTAGTACATAGCATTTGTTTTTCAAACAGAAGAAATGGTGGCTTCACTATCATATATTGAGAATTGAATGACCATACTTTAGAACATTTCTTATATGAGGAAAACTGAAGCAGCTCTATATTAGAGTTAGACATTGTCTAAGTAATGCTAGATACGCTCTTAGATATAAAAATGATATCTATAAACTTTTGGCAAATAGTTTTACAACTTTTAGATTATCTCACACAACAAATAACACAATATAGTAAGAAATTTATAAATCCCTACTGTGTGGAGTGAATTATGCTAAGTGGCAAAATACAAAATTTAAATAAGACATAGTCTCTGCCTTCAGGGATCTTATAGTCAAGAAGGGCTTCAGGTCATGATCATCTTTCTGTGGTGGTACACCTGGAAATCTAAAGTTCTGCCATATTTCTAGGGGCTGTACCTTTCTAAGACTTCCTTCTACTAATCTTGTTTTTATTTACCATATTTCAGGTTACCATCCAGTAAAGAAAAAATACTATAAGCCATTCTTTACGTAGATACATCCCAGCATAGCGTTTCTCTTGATCATAAATTTCCATTGTGGTAGCTGATGTATACTCCTGACATGACCCCACAGCGAGTACTCTAGTCTTACCATTTGCTGCTGGTAAATGACACTAATGAAATTTCATCTACTGGAAGAAGCTTGATGTGTTGTTTGTGTCAAGCCTAAGTTTCAGAGCTAAACAGAAGAAGGGATCAAAGTCACGATTTGTAGAACACCAGCTATATATGGAATTGATGATTCCTTGGATTCATATTATTAGTCTAATACCTCCAAGGCCTACTAACTCATTAAATCTGCATTTCTAGCTTCTTTGGACTGGATAAGCTGACACACTCTTCGTCAGCTTGCTTCATACAGCAGCTTGAGTAAAATTCAATCTTGACTTTCAGATCTGGATTTTCAGACCATGCCTCTGTGTGTGTGTGTGTGCATCCATGTACATATACATACATATATTAAACTTAATTGTTGTTGTGCATTCATTTTAGTCATGTCCAACTCTTTGTGAACCCATTGGCAGTTTTCTTGGCAGAGATACTGGAGTGATTTGCCATTTCCTTTTCCAGCTCATTTTATAGATGAGTAAACTGAGGCAAACAGGGTTAAGTAATTTGCCCAGAGTCACGCAGGCCATATTTGAACTCAGGAAGATGAATATTCCTGACTCCAGGCCTGGTACTCTATTTTACCACCTGGTTAATAACAGGTAGATAATGGAAGATTCATATTTCATTGTCTTGTTATTTTAAATTATCTTGCAAGGCTTAAATGTATAGAAACTTCTATACCCAAGGTAGCAAAATGGCTCTGAAATTCATTTTGTCTATAATTTCATATCCACAACATTGTTATCTATACTCACAGTAGTGAAAAGGCATGCTAAAATAAATTGATGAGACAGAAAATTACATTTAATTCTCAGTACTTTCTGCTACCATACACAGACAAATACACATGCAATTTCATTGTCATGGGTTAATGGATCAGGTCTTCAGTTACTATTCATAGATATGAAAACAGATAGACCTAGCAGACCAAGGCCTACCTTTTAAAAATATTGCTATCACACACACACATAATGTTCATAGCATTATGAAAGATACAATATTAGCAAAAATATAGGAATAGGGCCCCCTTTTTCACAAAATTTTTCTATTCTACAAATAGCTAAGTGGGTCATAGCATGATATTTTATATTTGTTACTAACCCAAGGTTATTTAGAGATTTGACCTAATTGAAGTCCTTTATAAAGCTCCATGATCTTTCCATTACCACTCATTTTCATTGGTGATGAAATAAAGTAGGGTGATTTCTTTTTGATTATTTCATAGAGCAATTCCCAGGAAAATCAATGTAGTATAACAGGTTGGGAAACAAGCTAGCTTTAAGTACTACTGTATGCTTTTCACTGGGATTATTTATCATAGTTCTGGATAACATTTTTCTTAGTTTTGTTTACCTTCCACTCCTTGTAATTACTTCTCTTAATTGGACCAAGCTAGCTTAGTTTATACTCCCCTTGGGACTGTTGTTGGCAGGAGTGATTGGCAGTTCTCTCTCCCACATAGTGCCATTCTGAAATTGCAAATGTCATTTAACAGACTCATTCTCTCTTCTATTTTAGAGTGGGAGTGTGCCATTAGAAAGGAGCAGTCTGGGTGCATATATTTCTATATAAGCGCCTGTGAAATTATGCATTCAAATAATAGAATCATAGGACAGGAAAGGACCTTGAAAGGTCAACTACTTTATCTCCTGGACTTGAGGCACTTACACCACTCTCAGAACATCACAACAGGTAAACATCTGCTTTATTTTCAGAGAGCATCCTCCACAGTCAACTCTCACTTATCTGTGATAACAGGGTATAAAAATGGTATTAACAACATTTCTGTTCCCCATTTCATTCCACAGTTATGACTTGCTCCGTCAGTAAAGCTTTTATCAGAGCTTATAACAAGAAGTCAAATTACCTGGCTTAAGTTTCTCATCTCCTTTTATTTCTCCTGCCCATTTCTGATAGAGTTGCCACTAAACGATGAAATGGTCAAAATGATAGACATTTCAAAGAAAGGGAAAACAGGACCAGTATCAGTGAGGTGCATCAAAGCCCCTGGATTATGGCTGAGGATTGACTGCATTGATATTGTGCATAGAAGTGTATCAAATAAGGTCTTAGCAAAAAGAAAAATCAATTTAAATGCCACAACTGAATTTATTGCATAAAGAGTACTAGGATGCTTATGTGCATCATTAAAACAAAGATAAAAGAACACTAACTCCTCACTTAAAGATTATTCCAGGAACAAAATTCCCTTTTAAAAATTAGCTATGATTAAAAAAAGAGTAAAGAAACAGGCAAACAAATAAAAACTTTGTTCGGGTACAGTGACCTAGACATGAGGAATGGGAGAGCAGGAGCAAAAAGTTCATTAATGCTGAGTTTGTAGTAGCAGGTTTCAATGAGGAAAAAATCATGCTATCTCAGCTACAGCCCCTTAGAAAAACATGGCTAGATAGAGGGCAGGGAACGGGTGAGATATAACATGTTTATTGCCTTTATTCTTTCAGTGTTTCTGGCTCATAACCTTGGATTTTACTCACATTCTCATTCTTCATATCAGATACCAATAATAACTTTAATATCTACCCCTTTTGTCCAGTTGAAGGGCCACCACCTTAGTTCTGGCTCTCATTGCCTCTCATCTAAATTATGGAAATGATTTCCTAACTGGTGTCTAGGCCTTAGGTCACTTCCAGCTCCATCAATCCTCCACATAGGTGCCAAAGTGACTTTTCTCAAGCACAAATTTGACCCTGACATTTGCTACTCAATACAAATAGTAACTTCCCATTGCTTCTAAAAAATATAAACTCTTCTGTTATACATTTAAAATCTTTCATGACCCGACCCTCAATATCTCCACTTTTAAATTTCACTCCCCTTACTACATTCACTGATACACCCAAATGGGCCTCATTTCTGTTCTTCACACAGGATACTACATCTCCTATTGCACTGACTGTCCCACAAGAGCCTGGGATGTACTCTCTTTTTTATCACTAACTCACAGAATCCTTCTCTTTCTTCAAGACACATCTCAACACAACTTTCTTCTATTGGAAGCCTTCTCTGATTTTTACCAATTGTTAATCCCCTCCCTTCCTAATTAGCTTTTACTTAATTGTTTTATATTTATTGTGTATATACTCATGTATGCACTTTGTGTCTCCCCAATAAAATGTAAGCTCCTTAAGAATAGGGATTGCTTCATTCTTTGTATTTATATCTCCAAAGGCCCACTGAGTTCTTGACCCTTTGTGGATGCTTAATGATGTTTACTGATTGACTGATTAAAACATCATCACATTGTAATTAGGTCTTTGGGTACATATCATTGGTAATAAAATTACATCACCAAGGAGAAAAGATTTTCAGGATCCTATCATGATCATTGTATAGCAGACACACTCTTTCAGGCCTAGTTCTATTTACCCCCTGGGAAAATTGAGCCTGGATGATGTCCACAGTCGACTGACATCTAGAATAACTACACTTTGATTAGAAGCATCATTGATACAGATATCTGAGAAGTAAAAAAAAATTCATTACCCTCCCCAGCCCTAGGATCTTTCTTGGCTTTACTTTTATTACTGATGAAAATCAAGTTAGTTATCTACCTGTGACATGTGGGCTAATTGGAAATGTTGCAGCATAGTATACATGACAAAAACCAAATATATAGGAAGAGAGGTAGGGATGTATTTTGTTGTTGCTGTTTTTTTTTCCTCAACCAGCAATGAACTCACTCTCTTCAGCAACCTATATGGTTATTTTTCTAACCTCCCCAGGTTTCATTCTCCGAGAGCAGATTCAAGGGGTCATCAGAGGTACAACCCAATCTAATAAGATCTGAGATCATCAAAGAAGGGGTCAATTCAGATCTCAACAGAGATAACTGTCTCTCTCATCTGTAACAGGAGATAATAATATATACCTTAGAGAGCATTTGTGAGGATCAAATGAAATAATAGTTGTAAAGTGCTTTCACAAACTTTAAAGTGCAATTTTATAATGTGATATAATGTCAAAATCATTGGCTCTGGAATCAGAAGATTTGGTTCAAATATTGCCTTTAATACTTAGTGTCTTGTGTGACCTTGGGCAGGTTGCTTAATCTCTGTGGACCTCAGTTTCCACAAGTGTAAAAAGAGAGCAATGGATTAGATGGCCTCCAAGGCCCCTCCGTACTTGATCCCAATGACCCCTATAAATCTGATCAGTTCATACTAGTTCTTCTATTTTCATCCTATTACACACAGAGAAAACACAGACAAGTGTTTTTTTCTCCCAGTTACACATCAGTGTGTTTCCCTGTACCAGTACAAAATGGCATAGTACAAAGGAGTCACACAAATATACATACAAGGACCCAAAGGCACAGGATTCCATAACACTGTGGATGTTCACTAGAGGTAAATTATCTCTTTTGATGATCTCATCAGTGTCCATGGATTCAAATATCATCTCCTAGATCTATATCCAGATCTCACCTCTTTCTTGAATAACAGTCTTACAGTCTGCCAATATCTCTTATGAAAATGTCCTATAGGCATCTCAAACTCAACACATCCATAACAGAATCTGGCATCTTTCCTCCAAAACCATCCCTCCACTTGACTTTCTTTTTTTGTCAAGGACATCTATCATCTACATAGCTGCCAAAAGTAGTTTTAGAGAAACTTGAAAAGACATATGAACTGACAGAGTAAAATGAGAAGAAACAGGAGAACAATTTGTACAACTTTTTAAAGACATATTTGAAAGGACTTTTCAGTCATGTCTGACTCCTCGTGACCCCATTTGGGGTTTTCTTGGAAAAGATATTGAAGTAGTATGCCATTCCTTCTCCAGCTCATTTTGCAGATAAGGACACTGAGGCAAACATAGGTAAGTGACTTTCGCAGGGTCACACAGCTAGTCAGTGTCTAAGGCCAGATTTGAACTCAGAGAGATGAGTCCTCCTAACTCTGGGACTGGCACTCTATCCACTTGCCATGGGCAAACAGATCCATTTTCTAATTCAGCTATGTCTTTCCATGAGGCTCTGGGCAAACTCTGATACCCTTCTGGTGCACTGTAACAAGTCACCTTTCATTTGGTGGTCCAAATCTCAAAGGGACTACTCAGTCAGGGGTGCACACATCCCTAATCTTTAGATGAGAGATGGAGAGAGAAGACACTGTAGCCCTCACAATGTACAAACAGCCTGACAACTCCCAGGAGTCACATTTATAATTTATATATGGCTAATGCAGGAATTTGTTTTGCTTGATGATATGCATATTTCTTACAATAGTTCTGTTTTTCTTCTCTTTTCAATCGAGGGGAGGTAAGATGAAGAGAAAATAAATGCTTAATTGAAGAAAAAGTTGAAAAAAAATAAAGAGCAGATCTATCCAAATCACTCCTTTGCTTAAGTTATGGCATCTCTTCACTCTCTTTAGGATAAAATATTACTTCCTTTCCTTGGAATTCCCTTCACAACTTGGGTCCAGGCTTCCTTTACAGGCTCATTTCATACTATTACCCCATCACACACTCTATATTCCATTAAAAACTGGAATACTTTCAGTTCTCATTCATGCCATTCTACCTATGATCTCCTTGCCTTTGCACAGACTGTGAGCTACAACTGGAATCCTCTCCCTCCTGACTCCAAACCCTTGGAACTCCTAGCTACAATTTAGACTCAGTTCCATTGTTTCTGACTTTGAGGCCTTTCCTCATTCCCTCAGTTACTGGACCACCCTTCTCATCACTGTGTATTCATTTATGTATTTTTTTATTTACTTATCTGGGAACATTGTGTATCCCTCTTGTGGAATAAGAGCTCCTACTCCTTAAGGACAAGAACCACATCACTTTTGTATTTGTATCATCAACATGTAACATGACTGTCATTAGTAGCTTCTTAGGGATAGCTAGGTGGTACAGTTAGAGAAGGAAATGACAAACTACTCAGTATCTTGGCCATGAAAACCCAAATGTGGTCACAAAGAGTTGGACAGTACTAAAAAACAACTGAACAACAATAAATGTTGTACAATACTTAGAGCACTGGGCCTAGAGTCCAGAAAGACTCAAGTCTAGGCTCAGACACTTAATATATGTGTAACCCTGGGGAAGTCACTTGACCCTGTCTGCCTCAGTGTCCTCATCTGTAAAATGAGCTGCAGAAAGAAATGGCAAACTACTCCAATATCTTTGCCAAGAAAACCTTAAATGGGGACACAGAGTTGAAAAAAACTGAAAAATAAGCAGTAGCCATTTAATAATTGCTTGGTGATTGATTAATTGATTGAATAAATGCAGAATTATCTAAATCACAAAATTCTCAGTGAGATTCCTCCCTATCAAACTGAACAATACCACCATGTAATATTATTTCTCAGGTAGGCAGAGATAAGCAGACAGAATTAGATCACCAGAATTGGAAGTCTTTTTGGTTTATATAAACCTCTTCTTCTACTCCCCTTATACAAACTGTTCTGAAAAAAATTACAAAATAGAAGATTCACAGAGTAGTAATACATCAGAATTGTTCTTAATTAAAACTAGTTTTAATCATGAAATAAGTAGGCAAAGAAATAGAATGTAACTGCATCTAACTTACTGGTTCAGTTGCAATTTTGGAGGAAAACTAATATAAAAGGCAATATTTTCATAATGTAACCTTATTTTTATTATGTCTGGAAATGCATCCCTATACCCCTGACATTATTTCCTTTGGTAATTAAGTTTCTGACAAAGAAGTGTGTCATTGCAATACATCCAATTCATTAATAGAAGAATTACTGTAAAAATGAGTATATTTCTCTGGATAACAAGATTATAAAATCATTTGCAGTTGTACAATATGAAATTGGGAGGAAAAGGGAAAGTTAACCTAGTTTCACTTTAAGTTGTCAAGCCCCTAAACTCATTCTTTCCTGAAGTACTATTAAGAGATGAATGCTGAGAAAAGTGCAGACAAAGCTTTAGAGATCTCAGACAAAGAAATCAATGGAAAAATAGGAAAATCAGCAATCTGTTTTCTAAAGGAAAAAAAAAAGAAATGAAGAAATTCCCGGCAGATGATGAGAGGGTTAAGCTACACAGAAGTGGCCTTGCTAGATTTCTAGAATCCAAACTCTATCTCTTTCCACCCTATCCATTCTTAGCACTCCTGATCTAAAATGTCAAGACCACAAAAGGGTACCAGAACACTTTTCATTTGTTTGGAATTTATTCTGTAAGCAATAGAGAACAGGTGAAGAATGGGGAGCTACTGATGATTCTGGAACAAAAGTCCTGTAAAGACTGATAAATTCTAAATGTGGCATTTACAAGAACTAGTAAAATCTACAAGGGAGGGGCCAGATTGTATGCTGTACCACAAAAGATACAGTGAGAAGAATTGTGGATTTGGAGTTCAAGAGCTTAGACTCAAATCTTGGTTTTCCCACTTGTTACCTATGGTATGTTGAGCAACTTACTTGACCCCATGATCATCTAGTCTAATCCCTTCTTTTTACATACATGAAAACTAAGGCCTTGACAAGTCTAATTCCAATCATGTTGTTGTTGTTCAGTGGCTGGGTCATGTCCAACTCTTCCTGACCCCGTGGACCACAGTACACCAAGCCCTTCTATCAATCTCTATTTCCCCAAATCGGTCCAAGCTCATATTTGTTGCTTCCATGACACTAACTGTAACAACAATGCTGCTTGCAGCTACTGTGGCTGTGTAAGGCCAATAACACCAGCACACAGGAGAGCTGCTAGCACAGGTTCTTCGATCTGCTTTTCTAAGGAAAGCAACTCTAAGGGGTTAACAAGCTTACTTTAATCAAACATACATATATCATTCCCTTAGTACAGGGGGAAAAGCCAATACCCTGAACTTCAGAGCAAATACAAACAGAAACTACAAACAGATCAACAGCCAGGCTTTGTCTGATCAAGATGTCACATACAGAGTTACTAAAAAGAGAAGCACCAACATCTGGGTTTTCAAAGCAGGGCGGGGGCGGGGGGGGCAGCTCTTAACAACGGCTACCCGGAGTCTCCTCTGGTGAAATCACATGACACTCTTCCAGTGAGTGAGAGCCCCAAAACAAAACACCAACCTCAGATCTTATATACCCTTCTCAGGGTCAGAGGGCATCACAACCATGAGACTCAAACCCATGTGAACTAGGCTTTCTTGTTTCTTAAGCAGGTCAAAGACCCTTGATTCAATCAAAGAAACAAAAGGCAACAAAAAGTCCGCTTAGCTACATTTTAAAGGGAAGACTCATCAAAGGTACTTGATTACCTTAGCATTCTAAAAAAAAAAAACCAAAAAAGTCCCATCCTAATTACCATAACACTATCTCATCTTCTGCTGTCCTGGTCTCCTTTTGCCCACAGTCTTTCCTAACATCAGGGTTGGTTAATTTTTTTTTTTTTCCCAATGAGTCTCATTTTTTTTTCGCTATTTGGCTAAAGTATTTAAGTGTCAGCTTCAGTATTTGTCCTTCCAATAAGTAGTCTGAATTATTTTCTTTAACTATTGACTGATGTGACCTCTTGTCAGTCCAAGGGACTCTCAAAAATCTTCTCCAGCACCACAATTGAATAGCCTCCATTCTGCAGTGCTCAGCTTTCCTTATAGTCCCATCTCTCATACACTGCTACTGGAAAAACCGGCCCTTTGCCAATTTGCACCTTTGTCAGCAAGGTGTCGTCTCTGCCTTTTAGTATGCTGTCCATAGTTTTCCTTCCAAGGAGTAAGCATCTTTTTATTTCAGGGCTGCATTTAATTCCTATCTACTAAGATATTGAAAGAATAAAAAGAAAATATCTGTCATGCTGAGTAGAGATTCTATGAAGAACTATGAGAAAACACAGACAAGAATTTTATGCAGAATAAGAATGAGATAAGGGGCTTTGATCTGTTGGGAAGGGGGAGCTACCAAAATGATGAAATTATAGATACACAAAACTACTAAATTTTTATTATTTTACAAATTCCAGGGGGCAGAGGCAAAGAAATAAAAGGATGAAATTATATTACATGAGGCAGTGAAAAAGAATTCTTGGCCTTAGAGTCTGGAAATCAATCCTATATAATCTCAGCTCTGGCACTTAAAAAAAATTAGTAAGTCATTTGTGACTTGACAAATCATTTAACCTCTCTGGGTCTCAATTTCCTCACCTCTAAAATAAGTGGGTTTGATAATTTGATCTGAGGCTCCACTCTACCTTTTAAGACATTACACATTCTTCCTCTTCTTGCATTATATAGTCCATGAAAACTTGTTTTCTTACCATTCCTTACATACAACAGTCATGTCTCCAAGTGTGGAATGCACTCCCTCCTCTTAAAATTCCTAGGTTCCTTCAGATCTCAACACAAATGCCACCCCTGACATGAAACTTTCCATAATTCCCCTGGCTACTATTAATATCACATTTGGTATTAACTTGTAAACATACATTTATACTGTTTCCTCTAACTCAATGCAAACTTCCCAGAACATTTTCCTAGCACAATTTCTGGCACATAGTAGGCACCTAATAAAGGGCTCACTGTTTGAGTAAGCAAATAACTTAATATTCCTTGGTATTGATTCCATCTAAAAACTGAGGACACCAGACTGAACAATTTCTAAGGTATTTCCACGTCTAAAACTTCTGAGATTGGTTAATATTAGAAATAGATTAGAAAGATAGATAGGTGATAATGGATACATAGCTAGAAATAGAGACAGATAAGATAGAAAAACATTTGTTAATGCTATCTAAAATTAAGATAGTAACTGCCTTCAAGGAGTATACATTCTAAAGTGAGGATAACAGAAGAAGAGTGCAGACAGAGCACAATAAAGCAAAGAGAAGGACAGGCTGCTGGTGTGGAGGTAGAACAGATGGGAGAATGATCTATAACAGTCTTGCCAGAGCTCCTTTTTGCTTTGGACATCCTAGGGCAGGGTCTTACCCATAAATAGGCCCCAGAAGCAAGGCAGCTGGTGCAGAAGTGGAACAAATCTGAGAGGGGGCTGGAGATGAAGTGAGCAATGTGGCTACAGATTCACGGTTCTATAATTTTATAAATGATACTCTACAAATTACGCGGAAAGACATTGGTTAAATTCCCTTTAATGCTTTGCATACACCTTGAGAAAGAAAGCCCTGGTTAAAACAAATGTTTACCCCCTAGTAAAAGTTGTATGTCACTTTTCAATTGCAAATACTAAAGGAGGCCCTTGATTAATTGCTTAATCAAAAGAAACAGATAACATAAGGAAACATTGAAGTCCAATATCTCAGTTCCTTTTTCTTTCCTTGGCTCTTCTTCAGGTGGAGATGTTAATGCTCAACAAAAGGCCAGAAGACAGTAACTGGGAGGATATGAAGCCTGTTTGCATAATCCAAAGCATATAATCAACTTTAGTTGGAAGATAGGTATTTACCAAAATTATCCAAATCAGTAGTTTGGCAAACACTTATCTTATCAGTGCAACAAAATGTTGTTTCCTTAATGTATTACTTCTAGAGTGCCTGTCTTCCTGGCCAGACAATCAATAAAAGCTCTAGAGAAAAATAAGACTGGAGGCTTTGAATCTAATTATTGAAGCTTGAGTGTAGAACATTGAAAAACAAAATATGCAGATTTTTCTCATATTGTTAGGAAGATAAAGACAGTGATTGTCAGTTGAAAATGAATAAAACAAGAATAATCAGTATCTTGAATGCAGCAGGAGGTGAAATGCAGTAATTTGATGATATACAAATCATTTAGATTCAGCTGGTGTCAACAGAAAGTCAATCAGAAAAGTAGGAACTCTCCTGAGCTGTATTTTAATAGCATTTCAGATACAGTATCTTTTTTGTGAGTAAGAAAAGAATGAGAAATCATAATCTTATCTAATAGATTTCTGTGCTTTAGCTATTAGTATGTCACTTCAATAACCATCCTCCAGGAATAAGTGGAACTATACATTTTTTTTAAAACAACTGACACTTATTGAGTGGTGTTGAATCCCAATGCAAACATCACTGCCATTTTTCATATATATTTAAATAAAATTAAGACTAAACTTTGTATTTGAATACTAAAATCTATAATTATACAGATCGATACATGTTAATAAAATTAGATGACATGATTAAGAACATTTTCACACATGCTACTAATTTATGCATTTAAAAAATTAAAATAGGTATTCACAATAGCAATCATTTTATCCTAAACTACAAGCACATCCATATGCTTTTATTTATAGAACTTTAAAAGCTTTCCTTTAACAAAAAATACACACAAAATTTAAATGGCTTATATTTTTCAAATGCGCCTGAAGGAATGTGGGCTGATTTACTTTTTTAAGTTACAGTTGAATCAGTTCAGTGATTTTTGCAGTATGACAGGTAATAAATATGCATTTTTTTTTCATTTTGCCTACAAGCATATTTGAATACAAAAATTCAAAATGACTATTTTAAAATACGGAATAGTGGATTTAGCTGTCTTGAAGATGGGTTCTAAAGTGTTTGTGTTTGTATGTGTGATGTGTGTCTGTGTAGAGACAGTCTTCAAGCAACAACAACCATACGATATAAAAATTTTAGGAGTACCAGTAACTGCTGTTATTTATTTTAGTTTTCTTAGATCAATGCAGCAGCAAGGAAGAGTTAATGCTGCCAAAATTATCCCAGTATGTTTTCTTCATTTTCTCCTGTACCCAAAATGAGAAAGACCTCAGATTTGAAGTGTATAAAATTCAATGACCACAGGCACCCAAATGTTTATTAGCGTCTTTAAATCTGAAGCACTGAGCTAAATTTATAATGCTTTTTAGAGTTGAAACAATATTTTAGATGTTAAAAATGATAAATTTGTGTTTTGCCTCCAAGGCTTATACTATTTTAATAGCCTTATTGATGTTCCATGTGTATCTTTTACTCCTAAAATATACTAAAGTGCTAAACTGATGTCATCCTTCTTCACTTGGAAAGGCCACAATGATGTAACACTGTTTAGTACTCCCATGAATTTACTTTTTATTTACCTGGTATATATGTTGTTTTTACTTCTCAATCTACCAGATGTTAGCTCCTTGAGGGTATGGACGGCTGCTATTTTTGTCTTTGCATTCCAGTAAGAGCAGAATGCCTAGCAAATGCGGATAGAGATCAAACCTGAGAATTCATTGTTTTAGGGAACTGCCAGGTGAAGAAACTCTATTTTCAACTCTGGGTCTAGCTTTTTTGTTATTTAGAGTCTTAGAGTGTTGCCTGATGCATTGAGAAGTTAAGTGCCTTGCTCAGGGACACAGTATGTATCAGAGACTTGAGTTGGACCCAAGTTTTCTTGACTCTGAGTTTGACTTTCTAGCTATCATCCTATGGCCAGATAATACATGTGGGTTGGTAGATTGACTGACTGCCATCTACACAGATTGGTATATAGAAGAAGCTGGTGCTATAGTAGAGAATGCACTAGGTCTGGAATCAGGAAGACCTGAGTTCAAATTCAGCCTCAGACACCTGGGAAAAGTCATTTAGCCTCTGTTTGTGTCAGTTTCCTCAACTATAAAATGGGGATAATAATAGTGCCTGTCTTTCATGGTTGTGGCGAAGATCAGTTGAGATAAGATTTGTAAAAATGCTTAGGACTGTCTTTGACACTGACTCTGACATTTATATTGCAGGTGTTACTTACTCCCCTCCTTGCCTCTTACATAAGCACAGAGTAGAAGACTGCTTAAGAAATTTAGGTCCTAATGACCACACAACCATAAATTTTGAAATGCCTCAATTATACATTTTTGGAATCTCCACTAATCAAACTCATAGTTAATGATTAAACAATACTATTGTATTTCAGCTAAGTGGACATAGCCTATGCATTTAAAATGTAAATAGGATGTCAACTTGGTGAGTTAGAGAGTATGCAAGAGGTTTTCTCATGTAATTTCATTGCTGAGTTGATTTCTATAGTAGGTTTGTGCTGTACATGATAACATATGTACCGTACATATACTATTACTAACATGGGATGCTCCACTATAAAACTCTATGTTCCACATGAGAATTTGATATAGGATAGGTCAATGATGAACATCATAAAGGAAAAGGTCAAAAAGTATCTAATACTGGTCAGTGTCATGAAAAAGAAGATTAGGATGACATGACAAACTCTAATGTGTTATGTCTGCCTTGGGTCACTGTAGGACAGAAATGTGTTGTGTGAGTTTCAATCAGTAGTTTTATAAATATATGTGTGTATGTGTATATATACATATGTGTGTGTTTATAGATGTATGTATATGTACATATATGTATGCACATTTATATATGAATAAGCACTATTAATAATGGACATATGCATATATTCCTGTGTATTTATATGTGATCTTTTAAAGTATACATATCTCCATGTATATACATACACATATATGTGTATATATATATATATATATATTATAATTTTAAGATTTACAAAGTATTTTACATATGTAGACTACTTCCTTACAGGGCAACTGGTACCTCAGGTTTTAGGGTTAATCTTATGAGTTTATATTCCTAATACTGTATCTTATAAGCTCCCTCTGGGCATATTTTGGGATTTTGGGTAACTTTCAGGTAGCCACTCCTAAAGCTACAATACATAGTAGAGTTATACAATTTCTACCCAACCATTCAGGTTATCTCAGAGAAAGCTGTCTAACTTGTGAAAGGAATAAACTAGAAAATGAACTGTCAAAAACAGAAAAATAAAAATGCCATTTTTTCACTAAGTGAATCCCTAAAAATGTAAAGCACCCAAGAAGTATAACTTTCAATGGAACATGTCTCATTTGGGCTCCTATAAATGCCCAGGGAACATAAACATATCCCTGACAAACTCCCCCAATTTAGCATCCTTTCTCCGTGGTACTTTCCCCCCCACCTAGGAACAAACAGGTTTTAAGGTTGTTGTACTCAAAGGGTTCCACAGCAGTATCTTTTCCAAGAAAATCCCAAATTGGATCACAAAGGGTCAGACATGACTGAAAGTGACTGAACAACAATGATACTTAAAGGGTTGATTTTCTTAAGGTCTAACAATAATACCATGGATCTTCATTCCTAACAATATAGGCTGATGAGACACGGCTGTATATTTAATAAAATGGGAAAATAAGAACAGTAAAAGAAAGCCCTCCCATAGTAATCTGGGGAGCATTGTCCCACAAAATACCACAACTTCTGTGTGAAGAGTAGGCACACTCATTATACCTAAGGTACCATGATAGTAAGGCACATATGTAGAGAATATCAATGGTCAAGGTAGCTCACAATGCCTGATACTACAGGACCTAGCAGTCCTTTTTTCTCTGTGGTGAAACTTCTCTGCAGCCCAACTCCTGATTACCAGGGCTAGCTCTTTTTAATATATAGTCTGCTCTCTTCTTGCTGGATTATCCAGTCATGGAATGTTTCCTCCTTCAAATAGCTGCTACTCCTGTCTGTATCTGTGTTGCCTATGTCTCTGTTCCTTGGTAAAGATAGCTTATCTGTTCCACATACTCTCCCCAACTGATGAACCTTCAAACTACTGTATGGGGTCTCTCCTAGTGGTCCAGCAGCTCCACTTCAAATTGTCATGTTTAATGATGGAAGAAGGTGAGAGATGCCTCTTCCCACCTGCTCCCCCTCTTGTATAGGCACAATAGGCTTTTCCATAGATACTTTGAACTAATGAAACCATTCAGTACTATGCTATTTAACTTTCTGCAAGTGTGTGCTCAAATCTTGCTCAACCAATGGAATCGTCCACTTTAATTCTATTAGAAAAGGGTTTTTCAAATTCATAAAAGGATTACTAGATATTATCATGTCATTAACATATTAATACCTCATTATCTTTGCTATTTGTATTGAAATCAACTTTTTTCGGGGGAAGGAACAAAATATCCCTTCAAACATATATCATTTGATCCTCAGAATAGTCCTGTGAGGCAGTCACTAAAGCAGATATATTTTTATACTCATTTTATAGCATCAGAAGCAGCACGGTATAGTGGATAGAAAGCTCACCTCTGAGTCAGGTATACCTGCATTTAAGTCCTGCCTCACACACACACTGGCTGTGTGACCATTGGCAAGCTACTTAAATTCTCAGTACTTCAGGAAACTCTCTTTAAGATTGTAATTTGCAGAAAGGTAATAAATTCCATTGGTAGAGGGTGGTTTTCCCACACCAGGGAAATCATAGGTCCAGTCCCAATATCTTTACAGGTTAGAAAACAAAGACTCAGAGTTAAGTGTATTTACCACAATCAAAGTTAGTAAGTGTACAAGAAGCAAGATCCAATCCCAAGTATCTACCCACTTCAGATTCACAATTTTTTCCATTATCCTTCACTGCCTCTCCAAGGATACTAAAGCCTGGATAATTACAAAACAAGTTTGAGGCCTATGTTTTCAGTGAGATCCCATTGTAAATACTGATAATTGGAAAATATATGAATCAGATAAAGCAGAAATGTTCAAAGCTGTTCTAAATCCGATGACTCAGTCAGTAAAATTATAATGACAAACCTGATGGAAGCTATATGCATAAAAAGCAACACCAAACTGGTCTTCAGATAATACTTTTAAGAACATTAAACCTTTGGAACATAGCTAAGAATCTAAAAGTGAATTGTCAAAAGGATAATAAAAGGGCTTCTGAGTTGATATAAAAAATATCATGAAGCCTATATGCTCAAAACTCATGAGTGTTATTCATGAAAGGCCCTTACCTACTCCTCCAGAAAACCATTTATTTTTACAAAGAATTATAATAAACTTGATTATCTGGATTCTCAGCCCAGTATGTTAGGATTAGAGAGGAGCTAGAGGTAAGGTGATTGACAATAGGAGAAAGTGACCACTGACAACAAGGGAGGAGATATCAAATTTATAAAGAAATTCTAACCTATTCTGGGATAATTTAGTGTAAAGGCAAATAGTATTTCAAAGAGTAGTCCCAGAAAACATAATTTCACTTTACAACATTAATTGATATTCAAAATAATGACAGTGACTCATCAAGAAAGGATGAAATAATATTAAATATATTGGGCTAAACAAGGCATGAAAGGTCAAAGATAGCTGTAAAATATTTCCACCACTAGTCATAAAATGAAAGACTTTTTGTGCTTAAAAGATAAGTTTCAGAAGAGAAAAAAGGAAGGAAGGAAGAAAGGGAAGGAGAGGGAGGGAAAGGGAGGGAAGGAGCGGGGAGGGAAAGTGAGGGAAGGAAGTGGGGAGGGAGGGAGGGAAGGAAGGAAGGAAAGAAGGGAAAGAAAAACAAGCCTGGGGAATACAACAGTCCCCAGTCATGGCATATACATGATATATTAAAGTACACTGAATTTAGGAGACAAAAGACTGTTCCCAGCTTCACCACTGGCAGCATGACCCTAGCCAAGTCACATAACTTTGGATATCACTGCACTTGTTTTCCATCCCCAAGGATACCACAAATATCACAAATATGAATCTAGGATAACCTAGATCCAGGGTGGCCCAGTTCCTTTTCACTGCTCTAGTCATTTATTAGAGGCATTATTTCTGTGTGGTTTTTGCCAGTGTCATTTTATTTAATTCCATACAAAGCAATCCTTTGATACTTTAAGAATTACTTATTTTACATTAATAAGGCTTAACATGGAATATTAACCTCCTATATATTCTTAATTAGTTTTTAATGAATTTTAGTTTCTCTGTTAGGAAAAAGAGCTACCCAACTAACTACCAGAAATTTAATCTCCATTACTGAATCATATGACAACTTCCCCTAAGGATGAATGTCCTTGAGAGTATTTTTGTGTTTAACTGCCAGTCTCATAAAAGATTGACATTAATACTCACTGAATCTCTTCAACTTTGATAGTTTAATGAGCTAGTTAACATGTACAGATAATACAATATTTTGAATAATTTGTTATCTTTTACTAAAGATATGTATATAAATATATATATGTGTGTATATACATACATACATATATACATATACATATATATTATATATTTAAGCAGACAATGCCCAGATACAGCAAATATATTTGGAACTGATTTGCTTATGACTTGTGCTTTTCGAGAGGGCATTATAAGAACTAATATGAAGTGTTGGCATTATTTGATAAACAAATTCTCTATTCATAATTTTCAGTCAGAGAATGAAATATCTAGATAAAGAACATCAAACATATAGGATAAAGGGAATAATTTTAATGCTTTTTTCATGATTTTAAAGCAGTAAATAAAAGTATCATATAATATTTTACTGTTGAAACTAGAAGATTAGTAAAGATACTTCAATTACAATAATTACTTTTCTTCTCTTATAGCCCTAATTATTATTTTTTTAAATTGGGATCATTTATTCTACTTTATTTGAAAAATACTTCATTTCTATTATAAAAATTCCATCACCAAAATGTAAATTTTGAGGAGTTGCCTCTTAAAAATGCTATTATTTCTTCATATAGTGGTGAGAAAAATGCACTAAATAAGTAACCATATGAAAAAAGTATTTTGGATAGAAATGATTTAGAAAATAATATTCTGCAACATTTTTTCTTTAAAATTAATTCACTTAAAATAGGGAGAACAATTCTGCAATAATGTGAAACACTGCTATATAATTCTAGTTTTGCAATGCACATGTAAAACATTAATATTAATGTAGTCAAATCAAATCAAGCAATCATTAAGCTCCTACTATGTGCCAGACACTGTAGCTCAACTTGGTTATGTAGACTATTGCAGATGAAACTAACAGAAATGGCAGGGATAATACAATAAAATTGCTGAAAATGGGAAAAAATGTATGAAGAATAAAGTAAAACTCCATATATCCCTGAAAAAATTAACAATAAACAAAATTACAGCACAAAGTCCTAGCAATGTAAAAGTGCTCCAAGTGCAGATGCTGTATGTATGACACCATTTGAATACAAAGAGATTTGGCATTAAATAATCATCTATGATTGTAGGTTCCTGGAGGCAACTTCCTCAACCATTAGAGGCCATATGATAAACAAAATCACCTCTGGCTTCCATCTGGCTTGTGTGCATCACAGGATGTGTGCATATGCCCTCAGTTATTTTTTGGTGTTGAATATTCCTTTAAATGAAGATGGTACCTACTTTAGAGGAAAATGCTATTCACACACATGAGTTTGAATATAAGGAGCTTGTGCCCTTATTTTATTTATTACTTTATGTTTGGATTTATGCAACAACTTTCTTTTGCAGGCCTAAATTTCTCTATTGGCTCTGTGAACAGAATTCCCCTGGGATCCAATGTGTTCCATGTAGAGAAAGGGGAGTATTGCATGTGCTTGAAATATTACTTTATTAAATTATTTTAGTTCTCAAATCTCGTACCCATGGGGCAGAGGGAAGCAAGTTGTGTTATTCAATTATAAATTAACTTCTCCCTCAACAGAATCCTTTATATTAAACTAAAGCTGTTATTTTTCCTATTGGTGACATTCATAAAGAGGTTCTCTATTTGCTTGGGGAGTTAGTTGCCTTTGAACTTCCCTCCTCCTTTGCCAAGCAGTGGAGATTTCCTAGAGCTGAGTTAACCAGCAGGTAAAGTAAGAAAAAAAATTCCAGCACTTCTATCAATAAAGGCTACAGATACATAAAACTTTCAATGTTTTTCTTTAAATTATTCAGGAATATTTGTAACCTATAAAGATTCAGCTCTTATTTCTAAAAGGTACATTGGAAATGTATACCTTTAGCTAATCCTCTATGCATGAGCAAGCCTATGTGATCAAGGGCAGTCTCCTCATCTGTAGATAAATACAGTACAATATCATAGAATGTACAAAAACAAAAGAAAACAATTTCAGGAAAGATGAAGTCTTGAAGAAGATATGGGAAATAAGAAAACGGAAATGGAAACATAAAAAGCAGGCTCCTTCAGAAACTAACACTAAGTTCAGTACTTTTTACACTGTACCATGATGCCTTCCCCAAAAAAGGAAGAAAAGGAGTTTTCAGGGTCATGAAGCCACCAAACTGAGGCACATATTAGTAGAGAATGTAAGTAACTTGGGATTGCCTATAATGTAAAACACATTATTATTCAAATTATGTTTAACTTAATTTCTCATTCACGATTATTCACAATTACACAGAGCTCTGATGTTCTTTCCTAATAACTCTATAAAGGAGGCAGTATATTAGTGTCCATCCTTTACAGATGAGGAAACTCAAGCTCTGAAAATTAAGTAACTTGACCCAACTATTCTGATACTGAAATCAGTTCTCTTCATGATACGTATACAGTGACTCAAGGTCATCAGAAGGAACTTGAAGATCATGGTATATTACACCTGTGCAGAGAGGCTGCTTAATAGGTAATTCCTTTTGCTGGACTGCCTGATAAACCAAATTTTGCCTTGTATTAGACTGCTTCAGTGTAATCAGCAGCAGTTACACTACTTGATTTGAAATGCCTAAGAATCATTTTTAATATAATGCATCAGCAACACCCTCACTTCCACCATAAGAGGAGAACAACTTACTGTAATGATTAAACCATAATGATTTATAGTGTTTAGGAATGCTTTCTTTTGATAGTCACTCTAACAGGGCAGATTCATATTAATATAAAACTGGATCATAATGCAGTTATCTGAAATCACTTTTATTCAACATTATGGTACTTGACTAATATAGATGAAAGAGTGTCAGTGCTGGTATAGTAGCTAGTCACTGTCTTTGCTAAATGATGGTAGATTGTCTATGGGCACTATGCTGCTAAAGCACCTTTCCTCTGGCTAAAGCCGCCTTTTCTTAAACATTTTACAAGCTCCCATAAATTATATTAAAGTTCTCCCTTCTCACCCTCAATCAAATTATTCTTCTCTTCAATGTATTTAGTGCCAAATCTGCAAGATGACTGAAATTACCCGACTTACATTGTTTAGATGTCCGAATTAAGATACCCTAACATAACATGTTCTAGTCCTTTACAAATTGAAGAAATCGCCTTCTGTTACTTGACATTATAATCTACAAGAATGATAGTTACTCAGATTTCTATGATATTTGATGTTTTACAAACACTTTTCTTATGATAGCTATATGGAGTAAGTAATGTTAGTAATAAATCCCGTATTTTGTAGATGAGCAGAGATGAAGAACTGTGTCCGGAACATCCAGACCAAAGTTAACTATAACACTTAGAGTTTTCTCACTTCCTCTATTTACCATAAGATTATGTATAACCCACTCAGAGACTTCTGGGAAACAGGAAATAAAGAGCTATAAATATGATACTGTCTCCCCTATTCTTCTTACTCCCTGCTCTTCATATTAGTGTAACACTCCCTCTGAGCTACTCGTCCAAATTGCTCTCATACTCAGAAATTAACTCTCCAGAGAGAGGCTGTGAACTCTGTGAGTGGCTAGTATTACTACTGAAGTTCATGAGTACTCACAGGCATATTTCCCATTAACAATAAGCTTTTAGTAATGGATTTTGCTAAGATGTTATAATAAGAACTAGTACAAAACATTTTCCACATAACCTTGAGTTCACTCTTTCTTTTTCCTGCAAATACACAGCATCAATTGGAAAAGTGGGCTGAAACACAGATTATAATGGTAGTGAGGCCCAGGTATTGAATACACTTGTAGCAAATTGTAACCCACAACAGGTCCTTGTGTTTTGGAAGTTCTTTCCTGTTTACAGCATCCTCATAGAGCTGCTCTGGGTTCTTTCGTTCTTGTGGGAAGCCTTCTCAGTTGGGGTCTGAGGGTCTTCCTTTTTCGAGTCCATAATCAGTACTCTTCTTTGATGCCAGGGCTCACATTCCTTGAAGCTGCTTCCTATCACCGTATCTGTGTCTGTCCTGAGTGTATCAATGTTCCATTCTGGGTGCATTTTCTCCCACTGGTTTAGTGCCTCCAATAACATGATTTATGGTGGGGGGAGGGTTAGAAAGTCCCATTGGATTTCCCCCATCAAGAATCTCCCTCATCCTACCTTAATGAAACTTATCTAGCTAATTAAAGACCCCAGAGACAGGGCTTATCTTTTTGCTCAGCCAACTACTAAGTAAATTAATTCTTGACCCAATCAAAGAGGCTGGCATTTCGTAAAGGAAGCAGAAGGTATAGACACATTTTGTTCATATATTAAAACCTGATCATGGCTGATGACATTCTGTGATCACATTAGCTTAGCTAGGTAATGAATCATCTCTCTCTTCATTCTACCGCCCATCCTCCAACCCCATTCCCACCCCACCCCCCACTTATAGGAGCAATATACTAGCATAAGTCCAAAGTTTCCTTCACTGTTTCTTTTAATATGATTGTAGTCATAGGCTTGGAATGAAAGGGAGGTTATCTTGGACCACCTTCCTCATTTTTTATATAACCCATTTGGCAACTCATAGGTCAGAAAATAGGATAGACTATCTATACCTGGGGGTATCCCTGGACACAATTGTGAAATTGGAGAAATATGACTTTAGGGCTCTCCTATCTCTTTCCTACTCCTTTGTCTTTTCTTTTCAGTACCAACATTTCTTAGTTATACCCATAATGGTCTCAAATGCTCCCAAATCTTCTGAATCCAGCAGAATTAGCACTGTGCTACTACTTCATCTGAATGTGTTTAGTATGCAAAATCTCACATTTCAGACATTTCTTGCAATTGAATAGATTCACAGATCTAGAGAAGAAAAAACCTTAAAAGCCATCAAATTCAACCTCTTATTTTACAGATAATTAAAAACTGAGGCTGAGAGAGATCAAATGACTTGTCCAGGGGCATAGAAATAGTAAATTTCTAATGGAGGATTCAAGTGCAGGTCTTCTAAGTCTCCAAGTCCAGAGCTCAATTCATTGCACCACCTAGCAACCTTTTACATCCCTTCACATGTCCCTCTTGCCTCCACTCGCTTCCAATTTGGGATTGTTTCATTCTTTATATTTGCATCCCAGCATGTAGCATACAGTGAATGCTTAATGATGGATTGACCAATTGGGAATCAACTTAAAATTCTAAAAATTTATTATAAAATGCTTGGAAACTAAATCCAATTGTTAGTAGCATCTCAGGAGCATCTCATCTTATCTGAGTTGGAGTAGGGCAGAAAATTTCAAGAATTCATAATCATCACTTTATATTATATAAGCCATCTAATAATTATGAACTGATCTTTAAACAGAAAGAAGACAGCTTTTTTGTTTTTGTTTTTCTTTTTTCACTTCTTCTGGATTTTAGGAAGAAGAGCCATCAGATTTCATTTCAAGTGCATATCACTTATCCACAACAAGGCTTGAACCTCTGATCAGACATTTATGTTAAGATTTAATGTGGTAAACAATGTGTTTAATTGGAACCCAGGGAATCTATGAAGTGTATGGAATTTTAAAGTCATTTTTGTAGCAGAAGGAAGCTGCTCATTAGGTAGTGATTTGTGTTGATGAGACTAAAGATAATAGGAATGATTTACTTTAAAGAACTTCTCCAAGAGTTAGGTATGAAATAAAACTAGGCAGTCAAGACATAGATATTATGAGCATTATTCTCCAGAAGAGGTGTTGCTGTGTCATTATTCCTTTTCTTCCTGAGGCTAAATTTGTCATGTCAGAGATATATGCATAGTAAGCACTCAGAGACAACTTAACATAGACAAAAATTATTCCAATTTTTACAGAGGTTTCCTGAACTTTCCCTATTTACTGAAACAACATACAATTATTTTAGAGTAATGGTTATGGAGAATTTTCATATTTAAAATATGTTAAGTTCACACTAAATTATTTTTTTTAAAATATATTATGATAAGACATCAATGATAAATGGTGGGTTGGGGAGGAGGAACAAAACATTTTAAGTACATTTTACAAAATAAGGCAGCTGGCTGAGAGTTAGGTTTGGAGTCAGGAAAATCTGACTCCTGGAGATTGAACCCCTCCTCTGATACTGGGTGGGAGAACCTGGGCAAATTCCTTAATCTCTCCCAGCTTCCATTTCCTCATTTATAATGGGTATAATAATAGGTCCAATCTCACAGGACTGCTGTAGGGATTAAGTGAGATATGTATAAAGTGCTTTGTAAACCTTTATGTATATACACACACACATATACATATATATATATGTACATCTATATACACACACATACCTTCATATGTATATATATGTGTATCTTAGTAATTATTATAATTACTACTAATATATTATTAAAATATATTTTTGTACATTCTATAAACCTGAGAACAGAAATTTAGACTCTCACCATAAAACACCAGTTAGCTATAAAATATTTTATTAAATGTGTTTTTATGTTTTTTTTAATATCAGGATCGTAATATCATAGCTCCATTCTTGTGAACTTTCATAACCCCAATGCCTGAAATAATGTCTCCTGTATGGCAAGCGTAGTTAGGTGGTACAGTGGATAGAGCATCAGGCCTGAAGTCAGGAATATTCATCTTCCTGAGTTTAAATCAAGCTTCAGACAGTTATTAACTGTGTAACCCTGCACAAATCACTTAACCCTGTTTGCTCAGTTTCCTCATCCCTAAAATGAGCTGGAGAAGGATATAGCAAACCACTCCAGTATCTCTGTCAAGAAAACCCCCAAAGGGGTCACTAAGAGTCAGACATGACTGAAAAATGACTAAAAATATGACAGAATAGTAAATAAAACTCACATGATGTGATTTTCTCCCTTCAAACTTTGTTTCAGTGAGGAATGTTTCAGATGTCATAATTTTAAGCCCTATTCTACATTAATTTGTCTAAGGACAAAGGAGAATTATTTTTTTAAATCTGCATATGCTCTTCAGAATTATTTTTCATCTATTTAATCATTTTATTCCTTCTGTCTTGACACTACCATTTTTATTTGTTCCTTTCAAAATTCAGAAAACTTAATTTAATACAACACTTCTGAGCAATACAGATTATAATAAAAAGGTGACTTCCCAATGTTTCTATTGTGTTAGTCAAAGTTCTTTGTGCTATTTACTGAGGTAAAATGACTCTATTATTAACTGGTTTTCCATTTTAGCCCCTTGGTCCTTCTCAGATATCCTTATACCTCACCAATTTTCCCCAACCTATATCTGAGTTTTTTTTATCTAGCTCTGGGTATACTACACTGTATTCTAGAACTTTTCTTGGTGAAATTTGAGTAACTTTAACCAACCATTTCTCAAATGCTATTTATAAAAGAATAACCAGATTCATGATAGTAATATTATCCTAAGCATAACCAACATTATTCTAGACATCCCAGCTTGAAACCTCAGAAACATTTGTGACCTAAACCTTTTTATCATCCTCCACAGCCAATCAGGATGATATTTGGTTAAGTTTACTTCCCAATTACTGCTAATTGGCCTCCTTTGTTAGGCAGGAACTAGGCATACATAGACCAGTATCTCACACCATACACCAAGATCATGTCAAAATTAGTACATTATTTACACACCAAGGGTAATATCATAAAAAAATTAGTAGAATATGTGAAAAAATTACTTGCTAGATCTAAGGATAAGAGAAGAGTTTATAACCAAACAAGGGACAGAGAATATTAGAGGACGCAAAAATGGATATTTTATTACATTAAATTAAAGAGGATTTGTACAAATAAAACCAATATAGCAAAAATTAGATGGAAAACAGGAACCTCAGAAAATTTTGCAGCAAATTTCTCTACTAGATGTCTCATTTCTCAAATATATAGGGAACTGAGGCAAATTTATGAAAATAAGAGCCATTCTCCAGTTGATAACTGGTTAAAAGATATGAACAAGCAGTTTTCAGGAAAAGAAATCAAAGTTATCAATAGTCATACGAAAAATATTTCCTAAGAAGTACTCAGAAATGCTGAATGTAGAAAATGATATTTTAGTTGAGATTTTAAGGCAGCCAGGGAAGCAAGTTAGAAGAGATGAGGAGGCAGAACTTTCATGGGGAACAGCCACAGAAAATTCCTGGAGCCAAAAGACAGAGAGTTTTGCTGGAAAAAGTGCAAGGAGGCCAGTGTCATAAACCTGTAAGCAGACCAGAAAGGTATGTATGCTTGGGGGAGGGGCATTTACACAGTGCTTTGAAGGTCAAATAGAAGAATTTGCATTTGATTCTGGAGGTAATAAGGAGCCACTGGAGTTTATTGAACAGGGGATTGACATGGTCAGACCTGCATATTTACATGTATGTAGACATGTATATATCCACATATGTTATTTACATATATGTATGCATATATAATTTGTGCACATATTATATTTATGCATATAAAATATGTTATGTAAACACAACCTTATATATATATATATTCTCTCTCTCTTTCTCTCTATCTCTTTCTCTCTCTCTCTCTCTCTCTCTCTCTCTCTCTCTCTCTCTCTCTCTCCCTTCTTTCCATCAACCTTTCCTCATACCCCCATGAAAGTCACTGAGTCACAAGAATCTACTTAGCCTAGTTTAATCTGACTCTTTTTCCTTTCTGGCTGCATTATTGGTGAGACAGACACAGTGTTTTACATGGGACATGATTTGTCCTCAATTCTTTAACTTTTTTCATTTGTTCTCTCTTGATTTTAATTGAAAGAATATCAGAACCAGCTGTGATTACATGAACTTCAAAAAAATCAAAATGATGACCCACCAGGGATCCAGGAACTTGAGTCCATGTCAGGTTTTCAGTCTGCCAAGAGGCCCTGTGGAATGATTTAAAGGACGCAACTCAGCAGTAGCTGACACGAAGATCCATTCAACCAATATCCCACATTTGGAAATGAAGCTGATAGAGCAAATACTATATAGATACCATGTTAAATTTGACCACACATTCTCTAGGGACCATGGATTTATAGGAGAGAGTATGCCCCCAAATGGTAGTTAGGTGATGCAAAGGATATAAAACTTAGGTCTGGAAGACCCACCTTCAAATCTGTCCTCAGATACTTTCTAGTTGTGTGATCCTGAGCAAGTCTGCCTGCTTCAATTTCCTCAACCGTAAAGTAATGGGGATCATAATAGTACTCACCTTACAGGGCTGTTGTAAAGAATGAATGAGATATTTTTAAAGTGCTCAGCAAAGTGTCTGGCACATAGTAGATGCTTAATAAATACTTGTTCTTTTCCCCTAGATGTGGGTAGGTGTGTGTTGTGGTGGTAGGGAATGTTTGTTTTTTTTTGTTCTTGTTATATTTCTATATCTTTACAGTAAATACACTTTTGTTGATTGAGAGAGAGAGAGAGAGAGAGAGAGAGAGAGAGAGAGAGAGAGAGAGAGAGAGAGAGAAGGGAAGAGAAGAGAGGAAGAGAGAAGAGAGGAGGAGAGAGAGAATACATTTTTATAAAGTAAGCAAATTACTGTAGGCTGATTTGGGCTAATGTTCATTTAGCACACATAGGTTCTTCAAAGATGATTATTGATTGGCTTGTCATCTACTATCCATAATTTTGCCAGTGTTAGTGCTCCCTGGACCAATGCAGATCACAATGCCTCTTAGACAGTCTTTAAGAATTAAAATAGCCCAAAATTCATCATCCGATGGCCAGTCTGAAAATGAGCTTCTCTGAACTTAGCACAGTACTTATATGGTAGATTTTGTTGTTCATTGCCAAGGCCATACTTCAAAACCTTTCCAGTTTAGTACAAATGCAGACTTTGAAGTCTACTGGCAAAGTTCTCTATTACAATAAGCTGTTATTACTATAAGCAAGATATTTAATGGAAATGTATTCTTTTATCCTTAAAAATAGAAAATATTCTCAACAGTCTGAAATGGAACCTTGGAAAAAGGAGAAAACACTAGCAAAATATCCTTTCTAACCCATGGTTTTATGATTCTATCTTGTCCATATCAACTCTATCTGTGTCGTGTGTCATTGGACAAGTAATTTACTACCTTGGGTCTCAGCTTCCTCATCTGTAAAATGATATCCTGGAATAAATGGACTTTGAAGTACCTTACATCTATACATCTATGATCTTATCCTATGAACATATTAGAAATAGACTACTCAATGGCATAAGGTAAAATATATTGATTCAAGCATTTCTCGGAGTATCTTCCATTATTTCCTATTACTTTTTATGTCTTTATAGCACATGATAATCTCAGTGCTTTGGAAAGTCCACATAACAATATGCTACTGTTTATAATCTTAAATTTTATAAACTAAACATTGAAATACTCTTCAAATTTTTGAGAGGAGATACAGAAAAAATATATTAATTTGTAGTGCTGAAACAGGGACTGTATTTATCAACAGAAAGCAGAGCAGCTGCTATTTAAGCCTAATTGGGGTGAAATATTGGATAAAAAATAGAAATGTCATAAAGCTTTATCTAGGCTCTCCCACATATGAATAATATAGATTTAGTCATTTTCTATTGTACCTCTTGAATATGAACCTTGTCAGTTACTTCAATATATTATACCAGCATCTCTCTTAATGAGATACAGCTTTCTGAAGCTAACAGTACAGCACATTAAACAACAGCTCAGTTAGTTAATTAAAACTATACAGGTGAGATAGTGAACTAAAATTATTGCTTAATAGTTGCTTAACATTCCCAATGAACTACATGGTTTTCTTGAGACCTATTAGTGATTAGCAGATAAATTTAATATGTAAATGTTACATTAATCATACTTAAACTCATGGAGTTTCTTAAAGAAAGATAATGCTTAAGATAGAGAAGTTCTTCTGAAAATTAATTTATAAAGCAATCAATTTCATTTACCAATCTGTATCTTTATCAGCTAAAACCCTTTTCCTGTTTTTGAGTCATACAGCTATATATTACTCAGGGATCATAGATTCAGCATCAACATCAAACTTCTCTTCCCCATTTCTGGATTCAGGCACATATGAGGCTATAATTTAAAGGTCATTAGTGTCTGTATTTTAGAGCTACATCAGCAAAATAAACTGGCAGCATCCTAAACTGGAAAAAAAAACACAGAAGACAATAAATTCATGCCAATTTGTAGGCTTTTTGTTCAAATGCAGCCCATGAAACAGTTATAAGTCACTTACAAATACACCATTTTTTAAAAGTAATTGGCAGGCTGGTACTTTTACCTGGAGCCAACATAATTCCAAATAAGGTGATGCCCCAAATGTCCTCCAGTTCTTTCAATGCTATATAAATTCCACTGCCTTGATGGCAAAGTAGTGAATCTGATATGTGAAATTCATAAACAAAACTGTAGGAACCCAGGAAGAGGAAAAAGCCCAGAAAATCAAACCATTCCCTCCATCTTCTAAGTGTCATTGCAATTTTTTTAAAAGTGTGCTACTACACAAATGGTTAGAAAAGCATTTGTTCAATTTATTTTTGTATTGTAAGCACTAGATTTAAGTAGATATGATGCTATACTTTCATATAACTGTGCTCACTTTCCTAGGGCTAATATCGTGAGGTAAAAGAACAGACACATAGAGTATTTAAGTTTGGAAGAACAAAGAAATTGTACCCTAACCAAAAATATTACTCTGGCTGGTCTGCCACACATGACTGATATTCCTACAGCCAACTGTTGTTGGATTAAGGCATTATTTGAAAAAAAAGTCCCTATTAAAGTCTACTTATTTTATCCAAGAAGTTTACTATATTGAACCAGCATTTCCCCAAGTAATTTAGCAATGAAACATTCTGAGCTTTGAATTATAATAATAAAACACATTCATAAATGATAGGCTCCAGAAGTCTTAGGTATATGTAATAGCAACAGAATGAAGACAGATCAGGGAAATTCTTTTGTGCTGTATGAGAGACAGTATATTACAGTGGAAAGGTAATGCTCTCTTAGAAGCCAAAGTACCAAAGTTCAAAACCCACCATGGACACTGAATAGGTGTGACTTTAGGTAAGTCACTTACTGGCTCAGGGAATTTACAGGCTCTCATCTTTCCTCATCTGCAAAAATGATGGGTTTGGATTCAATGGACTTTGATGTTCTTTCAAGCTCTAGATCTAATCTGTTAGACTTTTTCTGCAATATGTGTTCAATCCTGGGCACTGTGTTTGAGGAAGGACATTATAAGTTGGGGAGTAACCAGGATGCTAAAGTGCTTTGAGATTATGCCATGTGAGATGACAAGAAGGAAATAGGGATATTTAGCCTGAAGAAGAGAAAACTTTTCATGGAGACTTAATGACTATCTTCAAACATGTGAGAGATTAAATTTGTTCTGCTTAGCCCTAGAGAGCAGAACTAAAGGCAATGATTAAGAAAGAATATTTAGAATTGACATAAAAAACCTTTCTACCAATTTGAGTTCTTTAAAATAGACCACCTCAGAAAGTACTGGGATCTCATTCACTGGAGTTCTTCAAACAGAGGCTGGATGATCACTTGTCAGCTATGCTCTGGGGGGAATTCATTTTTGGATAGAGATCAGACTAGATGACCTCTGGGTTTCCAACTTTGAATTTCTGTAAAGTTTTGGAGTGATCCAGACTTCAAAGAACATTATAAAGCATTCATCAAAAGCATTTAGTATTATAAAAAAAGAGGAAGCTTATTGGAACAGATTAGAATAGGAAGAATCAGAAGCGATGGAATTCAATAACCCACTATTGAAAAAAAACTGCAAAACATAAATTACTTAGAAAAGAGCTGCCCATTTCATAAAACCTTCTGGGAAAATTAGAAAGCAGTGTGGTAGAAATTACACTTAGGCTAATGTTATATGCCATATTCTATAATATGCTCTATATAAATATGTGACCTTAACATTAAAGTTTGTACCATAAATAAATTAGACAGGAAGCAAATCACAGTATTCACAATTATGGAGTGATGTATTCTTAACTAAACAAACAATGGAGGCAATTGCAAAAAGATAAAATAGATAACTTTGACAAAACTGAAAAGCTTTCTTCACAAACAAAATTATTGTATCTGGGATAAGAAAAAAAGTGGTCAAATGGAATTTTATTTTCAAATTTCAAATCATCAGATTTCTCTGATAATGGTTTGGCATGCATGACATAGGTAGAACTAACATACAGATCTACATCCACCTTTATCTACATCTTTATTTATCTATCATCAATCTATCATCTCTTTCTCTCTCTCTCTCTCACCAAAAAGCTATTCCCCAAAATATGTGGTAAAAATGATATGAACAGTTTTACAAAGAAATGCAAGTTGTTGATAATCATTTGCAAGAATCCTCTAAATAACTAATAATAAGAGAAATGTAGATCAACCATAAGATTTCACCTCATACCATACAAATTGTTACAGATGACAAAAGATAGGAATGGTCAATGTTGGAAGGGTTGTGGAAAGATAGGCACATGAGTACATTGTTGGTAGAGCTATAAACCAGTATAATCATTTTTTAAAAAGCAATTTGGAATTATGTAAATAAAGCAACTAAAATGTCCATACCCTTTGATCCAGAGATCTCAATACTAGTTATATACTTTTAAGGGGGCCATCAATAAGAAAAAATGTTCTAATCTATAGCAAAATATTTAAAACTATACTTTTTCTGATAACAATGAATTGGGAACAAAGTAGATTTCCATTGATTGGGGAAATGACTAAAGAAATTGTGGCACATGAATGTAATTGACAATTACTGTAATATAAGAAATGATGGATATGAGGAATAGAGATTGATGGAAAGGTTTTCATTAATTAATGTAGATTAAAGTAAGCAGAAGTAAGAAAACAAGGTATACAATGACTACAGCAACATAACTAGAAAGAACTACACTATAAGAATTTTTTTTAAAAAGAGTCAACATTGTCAAATTACAAAGCACAAGTATGATCCAAAGACAATATATGAAAAGACACAAAAACTCGACTCCTTTGTATAGGTGGGAGGTCCAGAGATGTGGTACACTGAAGACATTTCTCAACTTTTTTTTTAATACGATGATCAGTTTTGCTTATTTTTTCTTTTTGTTTTTTTTTCTTATAAATATTCTCTTATATAAGATGGCTTTCTGAAAAAAGTAAAGGGGAGGAAAAATGGAAAAGATATTGGGGAAATTTTTGGTGATGTAAAAATACCAAAAAAGGTCAATAAAATTATTTTAAAAAGAAATAAATGGAACAATGTTTGAGAAATTAAGTCTATTTTAATACTCTGTCATTTATAAGGCTCGAATATGTGTAAAGATTCTATACTTATTGTTTTTGAGGGGAGATATTACTAGCATCAAAATTCATTACTGAATCCCTATTAATAACCATGCAATATAACAGTTCCCCAGAGTAAAATAGGAAAAAGCTCCAATGTGCTCTACTGAAAGTATTGGAAACCAGCTTATGCAAAGGATATTAGGTGAGTCAGATAATTTTCTTAATGAAGCAGAGATCATGTGGTTTAACCCTTGTAAGGTAATTAGCCACTACCACAAACATAATTCTGACCAGACTGTTTGAAAATCAGTACTTTGGATATGAGTAAAAAAAGTATTAATGTATGGCACAGTGGAAAGATCCAAAGTTCTAGAAGTCTTCAGACCTGAGTTTAATTCTCAGGTGTCTTAATAAGTAGTACTGTAACTTTGGACAAGTCATTTCACTTTTATGAAGATCTCTACTTTTCTGCAAACTGAGAGAGTTTTACTAGGGTCTTGAACCAATCTACCAGCTGTACATCTATCATCCTGAAGAATGAGTTCAAATCCATCATACTTATCAAAGGTAAAATGGCCTATTTCTGGTGACTCATCAGGATCAGCTTCATATCTGAAGCTCAGAATTCATAGCTCTAGATGATTATTTTAAAATTGCAGAATAAAATTTTTATTTTGATTTATAAATCATAAACTTTTCAATTAAAATAGCATGCATCCAATGATCACTAATATGTTTTCTAATGAGGTATACTATCCTTACATTACGTTTCCTCTGATTGTCTATTTGCCAATGGCTTTGCATAGTCAAAGTTATGAATATCACTTTTTCTTACAGTAGCAAGGAACCGATATGTCATCCATTCCACGGAGCTATTTTCAGATACCTTTTGGAAAGATTTTTATGTCTCTTTATTCTATTACCTAGTTAGTTTTCACATATTTTACCATTATCTTCTGTAACTACCCTGTACATATTCTCAGCCTGTGGTTATAATGGAGATTAAGCCTCTACATATGGCTTTTAATATGGAATCACAATTCCTCTAAGAATGTCTATATAATTTATGCTTTAAAAGTTCAGAATTTTTACCATCTCTAATGAAAAACACATTGAAACTCAATATTGTGAGAATAATTCAAGAATTTAGAAACTGGGGCATTGCACAGCTTCTTTGTCAGACTATTCTCAATTTCTTAATTCTACATTTTTATATACTGTTTCATAATTTTTCTTCTAGGATTTCATTTGACCAAATATAATCAATTAAAATCTAAAAACTTTCTTTCTTTTTACAGAATCTTTTTTTCAACACTTTTATTATTCCTGCTCTTTTTATTGAGTACCATTTGTCCCTTTCAGAATCATTCAATTCAGGAACCTCACTTGACTACTTCAGGTACTAAATTACCCCTAAATCAAGTTTATTTTCCTTGTTAAACATTTTTACTGCTTTATTCTTTTGCTAATCTTCCTCAGACCAAAGGCCTCTTTCATTCTGTCTTTTTTTTGCAAACTTTACAACATACACCCACGTTCTGCCTTATATTACTAACACTATTTTTTAAAATCCATTTTACATTTAAATTTGCATGACACTTGGTACCTAAGCAACAATGTGTAATTCTCCTTGAACCTTGTTAAATTACCCTGAAGGAAAAAGTAACTTCTCATATAAGAAAAGTGGGTTGGTATATAACATATTTATTTGTTAAAATATCAAATAGTATGAAAGTAGATATTTCAAAAATATACAGGTAAAAGTAATATAATTTTGCTAACATAGAACTGAAAATATTGGAAATGTTATTCCTACTTATAATAATATTCAAATTCATATTTCTAATGATACTATAAAAATGAGGATACAGCAGATGAGCAGCACTTAGGTAATCATTAACAAAATTAATCGGTCTTGGTGTCTTGTTCTTTCAACAAAAAACTTATGGTGTCCTAGATGTTCTATATTAGAACCAGGTAGTAGAGTAGAAGACATATAGGAAAAAGGTCTGGATGAAAAGAATCAGACCACGGAAAAAATGACCAAAGAAAAAAAGACACCAAGAAATAAGAAAGGCACATGAAAGGGGGACAGAAAAAGTCTTCCATACCATAGCCATTTATATGATTTTTCTGGGCAGGAACCAATTCTAGCCTGGTCAGACCAGGATGAAAGGTGAAGATAAATAGAATGAACCAATGAGTAGGATGTGAGGTGGTATACAGTTGTTTACTTTCTGCTGTTCTATTTGCTTATGTATATATACATATATATATACATATATATATATATACATATATATGTACATATATGTATATATATCTTACGTTGAGGAAATTATTTTTGTCTTATTTCAAAGCAACTTACTTAAATTTAATTATTCCCATGTATTTATGTCAAAGAGTATTTTCTGCTCAGATTGATTAACGTGAACATTATTACTAAAAGGCCTAGTTGCTAAGCAGTTATTAATGAATTATCTAACTAAATTGATAAGTGGTAACTAATCAAAAATCAATCCATTTTGGATATAGCTAAATTTACCCTGGAAAATGCCCTGGTATTTGCTTTCTCATTCCTTTTCGTGAAAGGAATCAGTAAGTATGAAAAGATGTTTTGGAGAAAAGAGCACAGTACGCTTGAATAAATTTGCTTTGTGTAAACATGTCCTATTGGTGTTTGCATTGTTTAGAATTTTCTTTGAGTCACTAAAGTTTATGCTTCTTTTTAAAATGTGTGATTCATTTTTGGGCCTCTAGTGGGAATAGAGTCAAGGTTCCCATTATCATTTTAATATCATATACACACATACATATATATATATATATATATATATATATATAATTTCTTAATCATCCTTGAAATTAAACTATGCTGTATTACAAAACTGACTGAGATTCTATGATTCATCATATTACTATAAATGCCAATAGTTTGGCTCGAACAAATATTTCACATAGTCTATTTTATGCTACCTATCAAAGCATCTATTTTTAAATATAAAGCTAAACAAATTAAGAAAGTTTGAAGGGTAGATTTAACTAAGGCAAAAGATATAGTCTAACACTGCATTTTAAATTTCAGTTTCTATTTTCTTAATGTAAATTTTTTCACTGGCTTTATTAGCTGGTTGTTTTGTCATTTAGAGAAACAGTCTATGTCATTATTTAATGCATAATGGCTACAAAACAGTAAAGTAGCAGTAACATATTAAATGGTGCCCTAGTGAAGTACATATCATTCTCTTTAGAAAAAAAAATATGGGCAATAAGCCTATGGTGTTAAATAAATCAGTAACTCACGGATTAAAAGTTATACAAAATACTGCCAACTGGTATGCTGGCTGGTTAAATATGACAGAAATGTCCACATATTCATTTACCTACATGTATTATTATTCTTTTTTTATCTTCAGCACAGTAGCCAAAAAGGTCTTATAAACATTTGGGGTTTTATTTCCTACAGGCTCTTAAACCTGCTTAAGCATCATATTTAGCTTACTAATTCCTTGGCTATACTCCAGAAAAATCATTAGTTTCCTCTTATGTTCACCCAAAAGAAGCTTTTCCTTGGCTTTCTGAATAATTAACTTTTTTTCTCTGAGCACAACCTTGAAAGCTATGATTGATGCAGCAAAGCAAGTAGTGATTCTAAGGAGTAATTCCTTTTCTCAATCTATTGATAAACATCTGGAAGAAAGGCTAACTTAAAGTTAGCTAATGGATAACAAGGATTCCCATGTATAAATGTAAACCACAGATAACTGAAAAAATTCATTTCAACCATTAGTTTGAAAACCCTCCTGTGCCATTCTACCCCAGTCTTTCCCTATTCCCAAAGTTATTGATAGTTATAGAATTGGGTGCCTTAAGTTTTCTATCCTTTCAATTGCCATGCTCAACCTTTAGGGGTACTAATGAACAATAAAATGGTGAAATAAAAAACAGGAGAGAGAAAGTGGGCTTGTGAATTCCATAAATGGCATAAAAACTCTTGATTGATTGCCTATGTACTTCCTGTTTGTTATGATTTTTTTTTACCTGTGGATAATTTTGGCATTTTATACACAAATACACACACATATACATATGTGTGTATATATATGTATATATGTATATATGTATCAGTATTCCAATGATACGTACAGGTGCATATTCATATATATGGTCAGTAGGGTTATTGTTTATTAATAGTAATGTGCATAATATGACCTATTGATTATAGTGAATGATATCTTTTCTAATCAGTAAAATTTTTTTTTAGGGGGTAGTGATCAAACTGCCAATAAGCGCATACCTGTGAATAGCTAGGTGGCTCAATGGATAGTATGCCAGGCCTGAAGTCAGGAAGACTCATATTTCTGAGTTAAAATCTGGTCTCAGATACTTATTAACTGTGTGACCTTGGGAAAATCATTTAACCATGTTTGCCTCAGTTCCTTTGTCTGTAAAATGAGCTGGAGAAGGAAATGGCAAACCATTTCAGTATTTTTGCCAACAAAACTCAAAATGGCATCACAAAGAGTCAGATACAACTGAAAACAATCTATGGCTCTGTCCTCAGTCATATCTTGTTCAATGTTTACATCAGTGAAAAATAAAAGCATGATACAAGGCATGATCCTTTACCGCTTTGCTTCAGAAATCATTTCCTTTCTCAGCTATCCCCTCCCATTTCCTAAGTATCTTTAGCCTCCTATTTGCCTGCAAACATGCTCATGGAGTTATCTCCAACCCTCAAAAAACCTTTAAACTTTCTCTTAGTCCTTCTACTCAGTTCAGATTCCATCCCCTCTCTCTTCACTTTTTCATGGCCAGACTTCTTGAAAAATGTGTCCACCCAATTCTTTCAGTTTCCGACCACTATCATTGTCTTCAACTCCATGCGATATAATTTTTGTCTCTAATCCAGTACTTTATTCACCCAGAGGTTATCAATGACCACCCAATGGACTTTTAAAAAATATTTCATCCTCCTTTTCACTTTTACTTCTTTCTCTCTTTGCATTTTGTGGAGCAATTACATTAAGTACCACAAAGTAAAACTATTGCCACTATCCAACCAGCTTTCAGCTCTGACCAGTCACTCAGGCTCCCGACTTTCACTTTAAAAACTTTCATGGTGGCTCTGTACAAACATTTCTTATGACTTCACTGCTCATGTCAGTAGCACTAAGATTTATCTGGGTTCTCATTAAAGGGTTGGGGGGACCACCTTTTTTAGTATTATCTTTGACTCTTCCTCTCCCACTTTTAAAGAACCATTCAAGTGCCAAATTATTGATTCTACCTCCACAATATCTTGCCTATCTCTTTTCTCCTTCCTATCATCCTCAGAAAGGCCTTCATTATCACCCATCTGGATTTTTGTGATAGCCTGCCAAATAATTTTTGCATGTCCTTTCTATCACAACTTCCATTTTTTTTTTGTCAAGGGCACCATCATCTTTCAACTAACCCAGATTGGAAATCTCAGTCTTTCAAAAATCCTCATTCTCCCTTACCCTGAATCAATTGCCAAATCTTTTCATTTATATCTTCACAACCTCTTTTTCAATTTCTCCCTTCTATCTACTGATTTAGTCACTTTGCTAGTCCAAGTACTTATTTCCTCTCACTTGGGCTAATACAATAACCTTCTAATTGGCCTCTCTGCCTCAAGTCTCCCTCCTTTCCAGTACTTCAAAGAGCTGTGAACATAAATTGCCCAAAGCACTGGTCTGCATATGTCATTTAAAAATTTCACTCAATAAACTCCACTGGCTCCCTTGAACCTCTAGGATCAAAAACACATACTATTTGGCATATAAATCCCTTCACAACATGCCTACAACCCAAATATCCATTCTTATTCTACATTACTCCCTTTCACACATACTACAATCCAGACAAACTGGTCTTATTTTTCTTTGCATCTTCCATTATATCTTCTGTCTCTGTAGCTCACACTGTTAGTCTTCCAATGCCTGGACTGTGCTTCCTCATCACCTCTACCTTTTACATGTCTAATTTCCTTCAAGTAACACTTCCTGCATGTGTCTCTCTTGATGTATATTATGTATAATAAATGTATATATACATACTTACATACATGTGCATATCAACATACCTATGAGTGTATGTAAGGGGGGAGGGGGGAATGTGATTTTTACCACTCAGGGTGACTGATGCAGTGTTATCACATGATGAGATTTTAATATATTAAAAAGCTCTAAGACCCCATTATCACTTTATGAGGAGTGAATGCCTCTTTGAATCAAAAGTTTACAACATTGGCTAAGCAAGAAAATTACATAGGTCCTAGGAGATTTAAATTCCTAAGCCTTGGGGAGTTCTAAGACAGTGTACTATAAAAGGTGCCTATGGAAAAGATCCAATGCATCCTTCCTATTCATGACCGACTACCATACTGGCTATGTAGCTTTGAAGGGAAGAGAAAGGAAGAGTAGCAGATACTATATCTATTAGGGAAGCAGAAACATATACTCCAGACTAGCAGGCAGACAGACGCACAAAGATATAAAGAGATAGTCATGCAGGAAACAGCTTCAAGAATTATGATTCTTGGCAGCAGAGAGGGGAGTCAGATTACAGAGAGGTACAGACCTTAGTAACCCAGCTGAGCAAACTTTCCAGCAGAAATGTTGCAAACAACAGCATCTACATAATGATTATATAAAACAGAAATGACTTCTGATCTCAGCAGTTATGAGTTGTCTTTCCTTTACTCTGTCTTATTTTTTCACTTTAAAAATGTTTTATTAATGCCTTTAGATTTTGACAGCCATTTCTTTTTAAAAATTTCTCATTTTATTATTTATTTAATATTTTTAGTTTTCAGCATTGATTTCCACAAGATTTTGAATTACAAATTTTCTCCTCATTTCTACCCTCCATTTCAAGATGGCACATATTCTGATTGCCCCATTCCCCAGTCAGCCCTCTCTTCTGTCACCCCATTCCACCCCATTCCCTTTTCCCTTACTTTCTTGTAGGGCAAGATAGATTTATATGCCCTGTTGCCTGTATGTCGTACTTCCCAGTTGCATGCAAAAACAACTTTTATTTTTAAATCTGCTTTTAAAACTCTGAGTTCCAAATTCTCTCCCCTCTTCCCTCCACACCCACAGTCCCTAAGAAGGCAAGCAATTCAAAGTTGGCCACATGTGTATCGTTATGCAAAACCCCTCCACTGAAGACTAACTATATTTTGCTCCCTCCTATCCTGTCCCCCTTTATTCAATTTTCTCCCTTCACCCTGTCCCTTTTTGAAAGTGTTTGCTTTTGATTACCTCCTCCCCCTATCTGCCCTCCCTTCTATCATCCCCCCTTTTTATCCCCTACCTCCTTCTTTCCTGTGGGGTAAAAATACCCAACTGAGTGTGTATGGTATTCCCTACTTAAGTCAAATCCAATGAGAGCAAGATTCAGTCATTCCCCCTCACCTGCACCCTCTTGCCTTCCAACAGAACTGCTTTTTCTTGCACCTTTTATGCAAGATAATTTACCCTATTCTATCTCTCCCTTTCTCCCTCTCTCAATATGTTCCTCTCTCACCCCTTTATTTTATTTTATTTTTTTAGATATCATCCCTTCATATTCAACTCACCCTGTGCCCTCTGTCAATATACATATATATATACACGTATATATATGTGTGTGTGTGTATATATACATACATATATATACACATATATTATATATATATACATATATATGTGTGTGTATGTGTGTGTGTGTGTGTCTGTATATATATATGTGTATATATATATATACACACATATACATATCCATATACTTATATATATTCCCTTCAGCTAATCCTAATCCTGATGTCTCATGAATTACACACATCATCTTTCCATGTAGGAATGTAAACAAAACAGTTCAACTTCAGTAAGTCCTTGATGATTTCTCTTTCTTGTTTACCTTTTCATGCTTCTTTTGATTCTTGCGTTTGAAAGTCAAATTTTCTATTCAGCTCTGGTCTTTTCACTGAGAAAGTTTGAAAGTCCTCTATTTTACTGGAAATCCATATTTTGCCTTGGAGCATTATACTCAGTTTTTCTGGGTAGGTCATTCTTGGTTTTAATCCTAGCTCCATTGGCCTCTGGAATATCATATTCCAAGCCCTTTGATCCCTTAATGTAGAAGCTGCTGGATCTTGTGTTATCCTGATTGTCTTTCCACTATACTGAAATTGTTTCTTTCTGGCTGCTTGCAGTATGTTCTTCTTGATCTGGGAGCTCTGGAATTTGGCGACAATATTCCTAGGAGTTTTCTTTTTGGGATCTTTTTCAGTAGGTGATTGTCAGATTCTTTCAATTTCTATTTTATCCTCTGGTTTGAGAATATCAGGGCAGTTTTCCTTAATAATTTCTTGAAAGATGATCTAGGCTCCTTTTTGATCATGGCTTTCAGGTAGTCCAATAATTTTAAAATTATCTCTCCTGGATCTATTTTCCAGGTCAGTGGTTTTTCCAAGGAGATATTTCACATTATCTTCCATTTTTTTTCATTCCTTTGGTTCTGTTTTATAATATCTTGAGTTTTCATAAAGTCACAAGCTTCTACTTGCTCCAGTCTAATTTTTAAGGTAGTATTTTCTTCAGTGGTCTTTTGGACCTCCTTTCCCATTTGACTAATTCTGCCTTTTAAGGCATTCTTCTCCTCATTGGCTTTTTGGAGCTCTTTTGCCATTTGAGTTAGTCTATTTCTTAAGGTATTATATTCTTCAGTATTTTGGGGGTCTCCTTAAGCAAGTCATTGACTTGTTTTTCATGATTTTCTTGCATCACTCTCATTTCTCTTCCCAATTTTTCCTCTACTTCTTTAACTTGCTCTTCCAAATCCTTTTTGAGACCAATTCATATTTTTCTTGGAGGCTTTTGAAGTAGGTTCTTTGACTTTGTTGACTTCTTCTGGCTGTATGTTTTGGTCTTCTTTGTCACCAAAACAAGATTCCAAAATCTGAGTCTGAATCTGAGACCATTTTCCCTCCACTTTCATGTTCCCAGCCAACTACTTCACTCTTGAGCTTTTTGTAAGGGTATGACTGCTTGTAGAGTAGAGATTGCTTTGTCCCAAGCTTGAGGGTCTGTGCTGCTGTTTTCAGAGCTACTTCTACACAGCAAGCTCTGCCACACCAGTGCTCCTTCTCCCCCAAGAACCACCAACCAGGATTGTGGCCCAGATCCAGGTAAGGCAAAGTAGGCTTTGAACTCCCACTGTAATCGACCACTTAATTCCTCCCACCAGGTGGGACTAGGGCTGGAAGAAACTGCAGCTTTAGCTGCACCACCTTTGCTGTCCCCAGAGCAGTGGCTGACCATGAACTCCTTTCAGTCTGTCCCAGCATTTTTTCCCACTAATCTCCTCTGCTGTCTTTGGTATTTTTGGATTGAGAAGTCTGGTAACCGCCACAGCTCAATGATTCAGTGTTCTATGGACTGTTCCACCCAGCTCCCTGTCTGGTTGGTCCTGGTGTGGCCCATGCTGGGCTCTGCTCTGCTCCCAGCTTCATGTGATAAACCCTTCCCAGCAACCATCCAGGCTATCCTGGGCTGGAGCCCTGCTTCCCTCTGCTATTTCATGGGTTTTACATCTCTAGAATTTGTTCTGAGTCATTTTAAAAGGTGTTTGGATGGACCTGGGGGAGAACTTAAGTAAGTCCCTGCTTTCCAGCCTCCATCTTGGCTCCTTTTACTCTCTCTTACTAATTCTTTCTGATTATTCTAACTTATACTTCCTATTAATGCCCTATGTATTTAAGGGACAGTATAACTCACATATACTGAGGGAATTGTAATAACTGTTCTATGTCAATCAAGTAAATGATTTTCCCAAGAATAAACTCCGCCTACTGGCTAATTGCTGATAGGAAGCTCAATAATGAGGGCTTGTAAGATACAGTTAGTAGTGAAGACCTATAGGGTTACTCCTAGAACCTAAGATAGTAAGTAACTGACCCACTGGGGACCCAACGTGTGAATATGTGAAAACAAGCTGGGGTAGCACAAACTGCAGGAAATCATTCAGGATATGTTTGAATCCTCCTGAAACCAGGAAGACCTGGGTCCAAGTTTTACATTTGACAAATATTGATTATGTGATCTTGGGCAACTTCCTAGCACCCAAGTTAACTTTCTAAGTCTATAAGTTTCAGAGAAAGTACTGATGCCTGATAGAGTAATAATGATAATAACTAACATTTATATAGTGCTTAATATGTGCCAGTCACTGTGCAAAGTACTTACCATTATTTTTTTCATTTGATCCTCATAACAACTCTAGAATGGATAGGTGTACAGATAGAGATATATGGTGTGTATATGTATTAATTATATTTTTCCTGATATTATGTTGGTTCCCTTAGAGAACTGTTTTCTTTTGTATTCCCCATTACCTAAGTCATTGTCTAATATTTTATTGTCATTGTTGAGTTGTTTCAGTCCTGTCTAACTCTCTGTGACCCCATTTTGGGTTTTCTCAGCAAAAATACTAAAGTGGTTTGCCATTTCCCTCTCCAGCTCATTTTACAGATGAGTAACAGAGGCCAACAGGCTTATGTGACTTGCCTAGTGACAGCTAGTGTGTGTCTGAGGCCAGATTCCAACTCAGGTACTCCTGATTCCAGGTCTAGCATTCTATCCACTCCATCACCTAGCTACCCCTGTCTAATATTTAGTAGGTTCTTAGTAAATACTTGTTGATTAATTTGAGCTTCACAAAAGTATAGGGAGTGGACAACTATTATCTGCCAAGGACAAAATTCAGTAATAATCTATGCTGCCTTTAACATCAGAGACCACAAGAGTAAAATATTGAGGTTTATATAATTCTCACTGGATTGAGAACTGTATCTGTGAAATGAGTTCCCACTGGAGGAAATCACAGAGTCTTGACATACTATAGTACATACTCTCTGAGCAATGGCTATCACATTATTGGGAACAAATAGTAATGGCTTCTGTTAATGAATTTATAGCTTTTAGTCAGTTAGTTAACTGGTCAGTAAGTTAACAAACATTTATTAAATGCCTATTATGTGACAGGGATTCTGTTAAATGCCTTACAAATATTACCTAATTTGATCCTCACAAAAAACCTGGGTGGTAAGTACTATTTGTATCCCCATTTTACAGTTGTGGAAACTGAGGCAGACAGAGGTTAAATGATTTGGCCAATACACCTAATAAGTGTTTGATTTGGGATTTGAACTCAGGTCTTCTTGATCCCAGGTCTAGTGGTATGTTATGGATAGATAGATAAATAGATATAGATACAGATAGATATATGTCTGTTTAATGTGTATGTGTATGCACATACGTATATATGTGCATATATACACATATAAATATACACATATATTGTATGTATGTATGTGTATATGTATGTATGTGTGTATGTATACACTGCCTACACTTCCTAGGTGCCTCTGGAAATGCATAAAGAATCCATATTATAAATGGCGTAGAAAGCCAAACAGAAGATTTTATATTTGATCTTGAAGATAATAAGGAGCCATTAGAGTTTATTGAATAGGAAGGTCAGACTTGCACTTAAGAAAGATCATTTTGACTGAGTAGAGGATGAACTGGAGTAGGAAGATACTTGAAGCAAGGATACTAATCAGTAGATGAGAGCAATAGTCCAGGCATAAAGTGATAGAGGCATGCACCAGCGAAGTGGCAGTGTTAGAAGAGAGAAGTAGGTTAATATAAGACATGTTTCAAAAATGGATATGACAGGACTTGCTAACTGATAGATATGGTATATATATATGTGTGTGTGTGTGTGTGTGTGTGTGTGTGTGTGTGTGTGTGTGTGTGTAAGTGAGGACTTGAGGATGACAATTAGGGTTTGAGCCTGGGTGATTGTGAGGATAGTGGTACTCTTGACAGTGATAATGTGGTTAAGAAGGGGCAGGGGGACAGAGAAGATAATCAGTTCAGTTTTAGACATGTTGAGTTTAAGATGTCAAAAGGACAACCAGTTGGGGGATTTCTAATAGGCAGAGGGGATGGAGACTGAGGTCAGGAGAGAGATCAGTGCTGGAAAAATAGACCTGAGAGTCATTTTCATATAGAAAATAATTGAAATTGTCAGAATGGATTCATTCCATTCTGCATTATTATTTTGGATGAATCTAAGCAGTAATGCTATAATAATAGCAAACTAATTTTTTTTTAGTATTATAATCCAGGTATTACTAGATAGTCCTCCACAGATTCATAGCCATTTGGAGAATTCTGCTTCTGGAATTACCTCTACTGGATTTTTTTCCCTATGTGGTTTTGGAGGATACTTTATAATGTGCTGCAGAGCTGAGACAGAAGGTTCAGGCTACCCAGTGAATAATTTTCAAGTGTGTAGATAAATCCCAAAATAGGGCAATGTAGAAATACCTCATCAAAATTCCATCTGGACTGAGTCATATCTGGAAGGTACCTACAATCTCTAAATTCACAATCAGACTACAAAGGAAAACAAAATGCTCCTCAAAAGGCCCTTTGGTATATTACTTCAATATGCTCCTTTTAAAGGCTATATAACCTATCTTCTAGGAATTCCATTCATGCATTAAATCATCAAAATGTCATTTTGAGAGAAACTGAAAAGACAAAGGGCAAACACAGGCATGCAATAGAAAGAAATCAAATCAACTAAAATTCAATAAGAATAGTCAGATAAAAGGAAACAGAAAAATTCATATTAGATTTCTGGCAAATAAGAGCTTGATTATTTCATTCTTAGAGAATATTAAAAGTTCAACATTCATCTTTTGAAAAAGAGTTAATTTAGACTCTAACATTTTTAATGGCCTCCAACTGACAGAACAGCCATTTTATCACCCCGGAAAGCACTACTGTCACTGGCAGGGGCAGAGGGCTATAAGTCACAGAAAGAACTTCTAGTATCAATTGTCCAGTTGGCCAATGCAGCATTTTGATTTGCCAGGAATGCTAAGGGCACATAAAACTCCAGTGTTCTACATGCATGCTCATTTTTATAATTCCTTCAAAATTAAGCTGGACTTTGCAATGGAATATGACAAATACAGAGCTATCCTGAAATCTACTTCAAAGGGCCACCTATTGTTGCCTTGGAAAGTAATCTTTTTGAAAACTTATTAGTAAATAAACATAAATGTACAATAGATTGGTTTCCTATATATTCCACTGTTCTTGACCCTTTTTGTATAATCAAAAGATAAATTTAGAAGAGGCACTTTTGAATGTATGAAATAAAAAGTACAAGTTATACATGACCACTTTTCCTTGACTATATTTTTTCAAATTTCAATATGCCCTTAATGATCTTTATTCTTTTGTTTTCCCTATTGGTTTTCCATTAGCTTAACATTGTACCATGTAACAGCATTTAACAATGACAGAAACTAATTTCTGATATCATGCTGGCTGCACAGACATATCAGTAAGACAATCTTTTTAACCTGGTTTGTTATAACTAAAGAACATTGTCCTATAGAGAAAATGATGCCATTTCTATGTAGTCTTGTATTTTGTTGTACATAATTCCTTTGCAATGGATCTATTATCCAGTACACTAAGTCTACTTACAAAGATAATTTAGATGGCTTGCCCTGGGTCATACCAAACATTAATGAAGGCTAAAGGTCCCTAACAATAGGATAGAGCCTATGTTTCTTTGAGAATGCACTTTTTTTACTCTCAGAACTTCTTTGTGGCTGTGATTACTCTCCAAACAAGATTCACAAAATGATAGGAACCCAGAGCTGGAAGGGTCTGCAGAGGTCTTCTAGTTCAACCACACTGTGTTTAGCCTGTGTCTTCACGCAATAGCCTGTGATGGTCCAGATCAACCTTTTTATACAGATGGTAGTAAATATCAGAATTTATTTGTTTTCATATAGAAAGGGTTGGAGGGAGAGGGAGAGGGAAAGAGAAAGAGAAGAACAGAGGGAGAAAGGGAGAGGGTGGGATGGGTTGTGAGAGAGAGGGGGGAGAGAGGAGGGAGGGAGAGAGGGAAAGAGAGAAGGAGGAAGGGGGAGACTGCACATTTATTTAGCACTTACATGTCAGACACTGTGCTAAGCAATGGGTATAATAATACTAGCTAATATATAAATAGTGCCTTAAAATTGGTGTAAAGATTATGCAGATATAGCTATGTATCCCCTGCCCTCAAAGAACTTACATTCTGTAAGAACCGACATGCTATTAAGATGAGACAATCTATAAGAGAATTGTAGCCAGAGAAGAGAGTTTTGTGCTATGTAGGAGTTGATTGTCACATATTTCCTTAAAGCAATAAACTGATTTGATTACTGTTCCCAAAGGAAGAGGTAAGAGTGTGTGTGTGTGTGTGTGTGTGTGTGTGTGTGTGTGTGTGTGTATGTGTTTGAGTGTGTGGTATGGAGGTAAAACGTATTTGGGAACAAGGCAGATGACAAGATGTCAGAAGTGGATGGATGCTGAACCATGTCTAGGGGCTAGATATACAATGCTAGGCAATTTTGTACTTATTCAATGATCATTACATCTCACTTCCAGGGTAGAGTTCCAAATCTGATTGGGGGAGGAGAAAGGAATAAGCATTCATATAATGCCTATTATATGCCAGATTCTATGCTGAGAGTTTTATAAATTTTATCTTGTTTGAGTGAATTGACTCTGTCAGGCTGAGGTAGAATATATGTGACTTGAGGTCTGGTCCAGAGGTCCAGTGCCAAAACAAATATATAGGTCATTTACCTTTCTCTGATGTCTGGGGAGAAGGAAATTGGATAAATGGGAAAAGTTCTTTTATATGAGAGCACTAGTTTAGGGCTAAAAGAAGCATTAGAGATCTAGCTCAATCATACATTTTACACAGGTAAGGAAGGAGATCTATTGACTGCCCTAACTTAAAAATAATTAAATTTGTTAGGTAAGAACACTGCTTGGGTGAATCAGTCAATCAAACTTAAGTGTGAACAAAAGGTATACACCTCCTTGACTTAATCAAAGGCATTTCAATTAAGTGTAATTTGAAATTTGATTTGATTGGGTAAGAGATTTGGTCATGCTTTGAAACATTTACATAACATGAGGCAGTATTCAGAACCAGTGTTTTCAAGGGGAAGACTATGGGCTAAAAAGGGTTGGGGCATCAAGAATTGAGCTAAACAGGATCAACGGTATAGGGGCAATCATCAAAAGAGAAAGAAATACCTGAACTAAACTGTGAGAGGGTGAGAAAGGCCATCAACACTACATGCATCTTGGAGAAGAGTCATGATAAAGCCATCAGCTGTAACTACTTCCTCAAAAATGAAGGAATTTCTGAGAAACAGTCCCAAATTTACCTTCCCTGAGCCTGTTGGTTGAAAGACACTATAGTAACCTACCATTTGCTTCTTTCTCCAAACATTTTCTGTAACCCAACATTCCCTCAACCTCTAACAATTCAGGAATTAATGACATGTAAACTAGTGTATTAACAAAATTCTGCTGGTTAGGAATTTTCTTAATTAGGGGCTTGGAGCAAATGTGACTATACTTCTTACGTTGTGTTTAACATAAACTCCCTAAAGTGGCAAATGAGGAAAGGGCCATTATATTGACCTTAGGCTTAAAATGAGCTAATATCATGATTGGTTCTTACACAGACAAAGAAGCTTAGTTTCAGCAAAGTTAAGTGACCCATCCAAGAACTTAAAGGTCACATAGTAGCAGAGATAAGATGTAAATCCAGGTTCTCCAAATCAAAATCAAGTGTGCTTTCCTTTAAATCAGAGTTCTCATATGCCATTGTACCCCAAACTTTCAAACAACAAAGCACATAGACAGTAACTAGCTGGTGTAACAGACAAAGAGCTGGACATTATGCCAGAGTTCCAATTTTACCTCAGACACTTACAAGCTTAGCTGTGTGACCATTGGCAAGTCATTTAACTTCAGTCTTCAGTTTCCTTGGCTGTAAAATGGCAATAATAATAGAATCCACCTCCCAGAGTTGTTGTGAGTATTGAATGAGATGATATTTGTAAAGTGCTTCTTAAACCTTAAGGCAACACACACACACACACACAATTGTTGTTGTTTTACCTGTTATTATTATAGGAAGATACAGGAAAGTGATTGCTTGAGACACTTCATACACATGTGGAAATGTGTATTCATTATAGATAAATTTTCTGATCCCACTACTCAAACCTTTGACTTAAAAAAAAGTTACGAGTCAAAAGAAATGGAGGTGGAGGTGGGGAAGCTATGGCCTTAACATAAAATTACATAGCTCATTTGTTCAGTATTAAAACACAAAGATGTAGAAAAATAGCCTTTAAATGACTAATCCTTCAAGTCAATAGAAAAGATCCACAGAGGATATATTTTAGTTTCATGTTTTCCATGTTGCTTTTAAATATCTTTTTCTTTAAGGTTATCATTATGATTGTGAAAGACCTTGAGATCATGCTATAAAAGTACTGTTTGAAGGCAATGAAAATATTAAGCCTATAGGAAGACATAGGGTGAAGCTGATTACTCTATAGATACAGTTGACAGGCTCACATGTGGAAGAGGAAGTAGACTTTTTCAGCTTGTCCTGGGGTAGACAAAAATGGGTGGAAGATACAAAAATTTCCCAACAATTTGCTCTATTCAAAAGTGGAATGAGATCATAGATTCTTCTTTACAGGAAGTCTTCAAGCAAAGACTGACTGGATGACCATTTGTTGGATATATTTTATTTATGACTTTTTCTTCAGTTGGGGTTTGGACTAAATGGCCCCTGAAGTTCCTTCTATCTCTGGAATTCTATGATTTTGCAAACATACTTGGGGTGTAAAATTCACTTTAATTCATCAGAATTATTTCCTCAGTGCCTGATTGAAATAGAATTACTAGTGAAATCAATTGCCCAGGAAATCTGCTAATAAGGCAAATATAATTAATTAGACTTATAAAGGGAATAACTTTCCCACAGTCACAGACTAGGCCATGAACACCAATTAGCCATCCGAGAAATCTATGGGAATGGTGGAATGGGAAAGGGGAGTGGTGAGTTTACAAATGAGAAGTGAGGATAACTTAGTACAAATAATTTCCAATAATGGAAAACAAATGTATCTGACTTGGTGATGAAAAATTAGTAATGCCATAATTTAAAATCATTACTACTCCTCAAAACTTATTAATCATTATGGATTTTGTTGTTTTATTTCTTAGTCTTTTTTTGGCCTTTTTGGCCTCTTCATTTTCAAGCATGCTATTCAATTAGAATTGAATTGGCAATATGGAATAGTAGCTAGACAATTGACCTCAGACTGAGGATGACTTAGGATTAAGTCCTGCCCCAACATACTGGCTGTGTGTACCTGAACAAGCAGAAATCCATTGGTGTCCCTCCAGTTTTCAAATGAATAAAAAAATTATCAAGTTGTTACTATATGAAAAGCACTTGGCTTATAAACAGAAAAGTGGAGATAGTCCTTGCACTCAGGGAATTCACATCTTAACAGTTGAGATATGCCATACTGAAGGCTTTAGCTGCAAGTCAGATGGAAAAGTCCTATTAGTGCACTGACAAGGTAGATGGTAATTAGTCTGCTTGATGCATCTGCTTGAATGTCATTTCTATTGGTAAAATCATATACATTTCTGATGCTAAATAATTTGAGAGTGCCAAGGAGTTTGGCAGTGAGAACTTTTTTTCTGGGTCTTAAGAAGCAGTGGTTACTAAGGAGGCAGGGGCTATATAGAATCTACAGAAACAGCTGCCACATTTCATCTTCATGGTTATTGCTTTCTTGGATGAGGGCTGTGGCCTACTGAAGAGAAGATGCTGATTTATATTCGAAGAGGAAGCTCCTAATGGGAAGCTCCCTGTATTAAGGAAATTTCAGGCTCAGTTTAAAAAAAAAATCAATTAGAACCAATTTGGAACATGTATACGAACTGAACCACAAATTTTAAATGCAGAAAAGAACTGGCATAATGAAAAGAATGTATAGATCTGGAATCAGAAAATCAGTGTTTGAATTTCAGTTCTTGTGTTTAAGAGCTTTGTGCCCAAAGAGTCACCTACTTTCTCTGAGAGGTGAAGGAGTTAATGTATTATTTGTACTACCTATTGCACATGGTTATTTTGAAGAAAGGCTTTGAAAGTATTAAAGTCCTTGGTGTCATGTGAAAACAAGAAATCCATAGGACCTCACTATTGTAAATCTCTTTTTTATTGGTCTATGCAGCTTAATGTTCTCTGTGGCAATGGCAACAAACTGTGGCAGACATTAATCTCACTGTTCGATGCCATGCTTTATGTTAATAATCACAAGGTGATCAAACACTTTAAGTCCCTATCAATGCATTAGCTGAAAAATAGGAGGCCTTATAAGTGCTTGAAATAATTGGGCATTATAAAGAAAAATGCTAAATAACTGAAATTATTACTCAAATAATCTGCATGAAACCACTTGGGAATACAGATCCAGGTATAATGGAATTAATTTTCGTTTCATTGTACATGGGACAATTATAACTTTATTTTACCATTTGGAATTAAAACAAAGTGTTGGGAAAATGTGTGGATAAAGAAATTTGTTAGTTGTGTGGTCTTAAGCCAAGTTACCTCAACTTAACCATTAGTTAGATGTATGGAACTGGTACCTAACATAAATGTGATAATTCATTGTATTAGACATTTAAAAAGCAAACTCTGATTCTCTTGAGTTATAAATTTGTTAAATGCTGTAAATATGTTTTTAAAACTCTTTAGAAATATAGAAGGTAACAATAATGGTTTTCTGTGAAGTTACTATAAAACAAGGACCCCTTAAAATGTCCTCATCTTTGAAAAACAGAATACTAACATTTTACCAGTCCTGCTAACAGTTTCAAGTAATTAGTTTTGAGAACTAATGCTGAGTGCTGGACTCTAGCAGCAATCTGACATCTGAGCACAGTGTTGATGGTCAGGTCAAAGTACAATGATTCAATTTTAGTTGAGAACTAGAAATTATAAAGGGAAAAAAATCCAATTCATATCCTTACCCATTATACCACACAGCCCAACTTCTTAGTCAGCTGTAAGTGGAGTTAGATAACCATCTGGTAGTCAAAATGTCTTTTCAGGATCATTTGTAATGAAATCTTGACATAGAGTGCTTAGCACCCCGCCTTGCCCCATATTACACATCAAGCAGTATATAAATGTTGGCTATTGTGATCTTCACTGTTCTAGTCTGTTTTGTAAATAATATTTTATTTTCCCCAATTATATGTTAAAACAATTTTTTAACATTTTTTTTAAAAAAAGGTTTTGAGTTCCAAATTTTATCCCTCCCCCACTCTGAGACTGTAAGCTATCCAATATAGGTTATACATGTTCAGTCATGTAAAACATTTCTATACTAGTCATTTTGTCCAAGAATACTAAGAAACGAAAGAAAGAGAGAAAGAAAGAGAGAGAGAGAGAGAGAGAGAGAGAGAGAGAGAGAGAGAGAAAGAAAGAGAGAGAGAGAAGGGAGGAAGGAAGGAAGGAAGGAAGGAAGGAAGGAAGGAAGGAAGGAAGGAAGGAAGGAAAGAAGGAAGGAAGGAAGGAAGGAAGGAAGGAAGGAAGGAAGGAAGGAAGGAAGGAAGGAAAGAGGGGGAGGGAAGGGAGGAAGGAAAGAAAGAAAGAGAAAGAAGGAGAGAAAGAGAGAGAAAAAAAGAAAGGAAGGAAGGAAGAAAGAGAAGGAAAGAAAGAGAAAATAGTATGTTTCAGTCTGTATTCAAACAAGATCAATTCTTTCTCTGGAGGTAGATAGCATGTTTCATCATGAGTCCTTTGGGATTATCTTGGATCATTGCTGAGAATAGCTAAGTCATTCACACTTCTTCATCATACAATATTGCTGTTACTATGTACAACATTCTCCTGATTCTACTTACTTCACTTTGCATCAGTTCATGTAAGTCCTTCCAGGTTTTTCTGAAATCATCCTGCCTGTCATTTCTTATAGTACAATAATATTCCATTATAATTATATACCACAACTTATTTAACCATTCCCCAATTGATGGATATCCCTTTGATTTCCTATTCTTAGACACCACAGAAGGAGCTGCTATAAATGTTTTTTTGTACAAATAGGTCCTTTTCCTTTTTCTAAATGTCTTTGGGATATACCTCTCCAAGATTTGTCATTTTCTGTTTTTGTCATATTAGCCAATCTGATAGGTATGAGGTGGTACCTCAGAGTTGTTTTAATTTGCATTTCTCTAATCAATAGTGATTTACAGCATTTTTTCATATGACTAGTTATGACAAATATATTACCTTAAGTGTTGCCTTCTACCATGCAAATTGAAAATTATTTAATTAACTCTGAAAACTCTCAAGGATTTCTATGTAAAGGCTAAGGGCCCATGCCCTGCCAGCAACTGAGAAAATTCCTTAGAGCTTTTTCTGTCTGAGCTGATAATCAGTCTTACACTTAGAGTCTTAGAGTAAGCGAATTTAAAAGCAATGGCTTATAATACTGAGCCTAGCACACTTTGAGCTAACAAAATAACAATTATGAAGCTAAATTGGTAAAGCTTTTTATGTACTTTCTAGTACTGCTAATACAAAATTAAATTCATGCTTACATTATGAAACTTGGTAACATCAACATAGTTACAAAATAACTTCTCTTGTAATTTGAATTTTGTTAAGTTATAGACTGAGCTGTTGAGTTGTCTAAAAGATACTACTTTGTTAAGACTATTCAATTTCATTAGGGTTATAATAATGGGTTCAAAGATTTCTTTGTTGTTTTATTTAAGACATGTGAGACTATTTGGATATGGTTATAAGTTTGTTTTAGCTCTGCTAGTGATATTGTATAAATTCTATAATGTTTGAACCCAAGAGCACGTGATTCAGAGATAAAAAGATTTCTTAGTTTAGCTCATATTACAAATCAGCTTATGTTAAGTAACTAAGTTCCACCTAAATTTCTTCAATGGTATTAAATCCATGCATGATGGGATGAATGATTTTCTGTGTAAGGTAAATTGGAACTGTATTCAACTGAATTGTGGTCACTTGATTGGCAACGGGGTTTGTGTCACGTTGTTGTTTCATGATACTGTTTATGATGTGAAATTTGGTAAACTACTGTATCAGATTTGCTGTTAGGAAAGCAGTTTCTCTTACATCTCTGGATGTTAGACAATGAACTCATGTTATTTTATTTTATGTTATTTTATTAGCCCTGCTTATCATGTGTTGTGATATTCTGAAGTACTGTAATTTAAAAAACAGGAAACTTCCAGGTTTGCCTATATTAAAGAGGAAGTTTCATCTGGAATTTGTCTATTACTTAGGAAAATTGTGAAATTATTGGTTAAGTTATCAAGGGTTATTATGGCAAGGTTGAAATCTATGAATTATTTAATTGGGTATATTTTAAAAGGGAAAATGGGTAATTTTTTAGAGTGTCAGGAAAGGTACAAAGAAAAGACCTTGGAAAACTCCTTACCTGTAAACTTACATGGTTTCTTAAAACCATCTGCTCATAAATTCTCATCAATCCTGTGTTGTGCCTCCATTACTAACACTTCTTGCACAAAATGGGGTTGATATTTTCAAACTTACTTATAATGTAGAATAAATTTCATCTAAGGTTATTTGCTTCTAACTTGTGAAAAGTTGTGAAGTTATACCTGGAATGGCATATATTGAAGTTACATTTTTAACCAGCTTAGTCTTACCAGACCTCAGTCTTAGAGATTTTATTTTTTGTAGGAATTAATGTACCTTAAGAGCTGATCATCTGCAAACAACTGTTAATTTCTTCTGAGAGATTCTGTTTGAATAAACTATTCTATGTTCATTGTCTATGTGAAATTAGGGATTACAATTACTTTATTAATTGCTTTTATATCAGGAAGAGTTTAAACTAGAGAAGTAAAATCAACTGCAGAAAAAGATGCTGTGTGATTTCTGGAAGACTAGGTACTTTTTACTTATGAGCTTATTTGTTACCACAATACGAAAGCAATTTATGTCCAGCCCTAAGCATGACTGGGCAGCTAAGTAGCGCAGTGAATAGAGCATCAGACCTGGAGTCAGGAAGACTCATCTTTCTGAGTTCAAATCAGACCTCAGACAATAGCTGTGTGACCCTAGGCAAGTCACTTAACCCTGTTTGCCTCATTTTCTTCATCTGTGAAATGAACTAGAAAAGGAAATGGCAACTCACTCAAGTACCTTTGCCAAAAAATCCCAGAAAAGGTTCACAAAGAGTCAAATACAACTTAAAACACCTAAAAACAAACTTCAAACAAAGTTATCTTTACTGAAGTATAGTTAAAGGAATCTTATGTGATTCTGAAATATACACAGGAGATACCTTAGTAAAGGAGATTTTCAAAGTGGTACTTTGCTCAACATAATCAAATTTAATAGTTCCTTAATTTCTTTATTTTGGCACCCTTTTCTTCTTGAAGTATGGCCAACACCATTGACGGGAGCGCCAACATGTGGAGATACATTGAGGAAGCCTGCTCTTGTGGTAGCATGACCCTCAAAAATAGTAGGGACCAGAAGTTTCTGAAGAAATATTATATTTATAAGAATTTTGGCATAGGGGAATCATGGGGGTTCATTTTCTGGAAGTACAGATACAAATATTTGAGAGCATAGCCAAAACATAACTTGCAGGAATATACCATTTCAGTGTAGGACTATCTTCAATTGCTGATTAGAGGATACACTATGATAAAACCAGAAAGCATGGTACAAGTGAAAGCATGATGGATTTAGAGTTGAAAGTCCCGGGTTCAAATTTCCATCTCTACCACTTACTACATCTGTGTCTTTCAAAAAAAATCACTTAACTTCTCTGGACTTCAGTTTCTTCAACTGCAAAACTAATTGGTTGGACTAGATTATCTTTTAGATCATTCTCTGTTTTAAATCTATGATATTAATTAAGAATTGTGATTTCAGTTATCAAGATACTATACTACTGACTTTGGCTTCAGGTATGTATCAGTAATGCTAAGTGTTAAATTTCATTAGTGGGACTTTTTCTTCCAAGAAAAGAACAATAACAAAAAACTACATATAACTTATCTAGAAGTTGATATAACTTACTACATTTTTAATGTCAATATTGTTGACTTACTAACATTTTAATAGTTACATGATATGAAAGCAACCAAGTGACAACAGATGGACAGGTAAAATCCATCTTGTCCCCTTGTAAGAGAAATTTAAAATCCTACAATTAAAAATTAATAAAACACTCTTCATAAACTTGTGCATGCAATAAGGAGAAGTCAGAGGGACATAAAACTGGTATAAAATGAAATAGCTTCACATATTATTCGTTATCAAATCCATTTATTATGTGTCTATGGACACTGTTGCATTAGGTGCAAGGGAAATCAAGTATAGATAAGGTGAAACTGATACTTCCATTGTAAGAAATGTAAGAGATAGAAGCCCAGAGCACTGATTCAAGTTAAGAATAGTTATAATGATGCTTGGATAGAGATAGGACTTTTTATATCATGTATTTGGAAATCCTACATGAGGAAATTCTCTTTTTCAATGCAGTTCAGTACCTTCACTCTAATTTATGGTCATAAATGTAAATGACTTGCTAGGGTCGCATGACCAGTATGTGTCAGAGGCTCATCTCTTCATGACTCTGAGGCAAGCTTTCTACCCTCTATGATTTGCCAAAGGTGACACAGATATTAAGTGCCTTGAGACCATATTTGAATTCAGGTCTTCCTGACTCTAAGCCCAACATTCTATCCAATGCACTTTAATTTCACATAGAATCCTATGTGAATCACTGTTCTATTTTGTTTGTGGAAATATTCTCTCATTTTTTGGTGTCCATTAAATTCAAAATGAAAAGTTTAATTAAAAAACTCAGTATTTAACAGAACCCATGGTTTCATATGGAATGCTCTTTCTTATTCTTTTTTTAACTTTTTTGTGTTTTTAATGATTGTCAAATTCATAAGAAGTTTTTATTGTAAAAAAAAAACAACTATGAGCTATTTCCCAGGTCGAAAAAATCTAATTACCCTCTAGCATAATTTGGCATGCCTAAGAAAAAGGAAGGTGACAAAGGAGTGAATACTTTTCTCTAGAACTGTGCTACCTCAAATGTTATTCCGGTGGAGAGCATGCACCAGACGTTCTAGGGAGCTGGAAAGACTTTGAACATAAAGTGCATGGATGGCTGCTATCCAAGAATCAATCTATCTCAATTCAGAGATGCTCATTACCATATGGATCTTTCTAAGAGTTGCAACTATTTGGGAGGGGGGCAGGGAGAAAGCATCACACAATTTCTGTGGGTTTTTTCCCTAGTTATAATATGGCAGAAATAATACACCCCCCTCCTCTCCCTTATTATGCCCTCTAAATATGTTTCCCTTTAAAAGAAAAAGTTACTTCAGGAGCCCTATAATTTATAAATATTTTATAGAAAATAGTAACACTTTTGGAGAAGGAGGGTCATTCCAAACTAAAGATTCATCGAGTAGTATTCGAAAATCACTAAATATCCATGCAGAGTGAGATAAGCTGCTAAGTAAGAATCAGAGAAATGGAGTTTTCTCTTTAGGTGCCTTCATTGTCATAAAGAACTTGAGAGAATTTAATAGATCCTAGAATAAAGAAAAGAAGATTTTGAGTCTTAAGGTTAGACTGAGGGAAAGTAAACCACTGCTTTGGAAGGTGTAGCTTATCTCTGTGGAACAGGGTGGCAAATTATTCTGCTTAGAAGCCAATTCTTCACAAAGCTCATAAACATTCCAGGGCAGCTTATCGGCAAAAAGAATTAACATAAACCTAAGTATTTTTTTAACTTAAATACAGTTATTTGTTGACATGAAGAAATAAATGTGTGGAGTTTGTGCCATGCTGTAGGGCAAATAAAACATTAGTATAAAACTTGGTGTGTCCAATTCACTTTGAGAAGATTTAATCATATTTCATATAGTGGATATTTATATTTGCAGGTCTTACCATGTTGAACAGCCAAGCTAATGAGTTATAATGAAAAAAAAACTATCAGAAAAGAAAAGAAATTTAAAAGGTGAAGAATATTGGTCAAATGTTTTCCATATCATAGTTATTTTAAAAATCTTTAATCCATAGGCAGGGTGGGAAGTTATTAATTAGTATCTTCCAACCAATATCAAACTAGGAAATTGGGGTAAAGGATGAGGAAGGTATGACATAACTACTTACTAATGGATATAAAGTACCACTAACCAAATAAGGCCAGTAATTTATAAAACTGATCATTTCTATCATGAGCAGGTAAAGTCACTAAAAAAAATCCTTATCACCTATTACCTCATATTGGTGACATGTTCTAGGAACTGTAAGATTCCTTCCTTACTTTATCATATTTATGCCTTGCTTCCTAAATAAATATTGCAAAAGATAAATACTTGCATTTAATCTTATCCATTATTTCCATAACACAGTTCTTTTTTTCTAACACTAGTATTATTAGCAATGTGACATACTGGATAGAGAGCTGATCTTAGAGCCTAGAGGCCCCGGGTTCAAATCACTCCTCGGGCATATAATGGCTGTATGATGCTGGCCAAGACAATTAATCTCCTAGCACCCACTCTAAAAACAAATGTTCATCCATTTAGGTAGATTAAGTTCCTTACCAGAAGTTCTCTACATTGATAAAATAACCAATCTAGTCAGAAAAAAAATACTTAAAAGTTCATTGAGAAATGTAAATGATATTCATTATGTTTTGCATTCTATTTGCAAAGGCATTTTTTACTCCAAAGGATATAATTATCAAAATATTTTTTGAATATGATCGATATCAATGAGGCATGCTGGTTTAAAACACTTCAGAATTTTTCCTTTTATGCAAATAATGTCAAAATTTCTATTTGAAAAAAATGTTAGTATTATTTTCCCACAAACTAAATCTGTGATGTCATCCAAAGAACTCAAGTTATGCTATGTTCCTCTTTACCTGATCAGAATTTTCTTAAACATTTTCCAGGTCATGACTCAATTGTCTATATATAGGTGAGCAACACAAACAGCAGTAGAAAATGGTAAAACTTTTTAAAACTTATTTTAGAATTGCTTAGTAAAATGACATATGTTTTATACAAGTATATTCTGTAAGAATAATGACATCACTGAAGACCTAAACCTAGTTTTAGAGATGGTTCCCTCTTATATTTTCTTACTTTTTTGTATTGACATCATGAACATACGGTGTCAAAAGATAATACTGATGGATGATACTGCAAATAATAAGTGGTAATTGATTTTTACAAAGTCAGATGATAACCAAAATAAAAAAGAATGAACTATACAATTTTTTTCCAAAAAAGAGATGCAATATTTTATATAAATTTAGAATCATGGGAATTTTAAGATAAGGGAATATGTACAAAGTACTTCAGTTGTGAGTTACTAGAAGGAAAGAATCATTTCTTTTTTCATTTCTAAGCATCAACAAATAGTTACTCCCTGTAAGAAACAGGGTTGGAATAAACATATGTTCTATGAGTATTTGTACTTCCAGTAGTATTATAGAGGGATAACTTCCAAAAGCATTTTATTTCTTTCCTTAGAAACTGTCAGTCTACTCAATAAAGTAAATCTAATCCTAAGGTCTGAGGCCTTCCATAACCTGTCTTTTATTTGTTTCCAGCTTGATCTTATATTACTGTTCTTCACATGTTTTATGCTCCAGTCAAACTGGTTATTCCTTTTCTCATCTGTTCCTTTCAATCAATCAATCAACATTCATTATATGTGTTTCTGTGCCTTTGCTCACACTAGCCTCCTTAGTGGAATGGGGTCATCTACCATGTACATCCATCTTAGCTCCTATCTTACTTCAAGATGCAGCAAAATGAAATGCCACCTTCTCCATAAAGAATTCCTTCTTTAAAAAATGTTTATTTTGTTAAGTATTTCTTAATTACATGTAACATTTTTTAACAATGATTTTAGAATTTTTAAAAAATTCTCTCCTTCCCTCTTCCCCCATTCACCCTCTTTAAGAAAGCAAGCAATTTGTGAACTGATTATATATGCAAAAGGATAGCTAGGTGCCCTAGTGGATAGAGAAATTGGCTTGGAATCAGGAAGACATCCTCCTGAGTTTAAATCTGGCCTCAGACATTTACTGTGTGATGCTGGGCAAGTCACCTAACCCTGTTTTTCTCAGTTCCTCATCTGTAAAAGGAGCACCACCCCAGTATTATTGTCAAGGAAACCCCAAATCAGGCCATTAAGAGTTGGACATGACTGAAATGTCTGACCAATAACAACATACATGTGAAGTCATCCAAAACATATTTTCATATTAGCCATATTGCAAAAGAAAATACAAACAAAAAACCAAGAAAAATGAAGTTTTAAAAAGTATGCTTCAATTTGCATTTAGAGTTCATCAATCTTCTCTCTCTGCAGGTGGATAACATTTTCATGAAGATTTCCTTTATCCCTTCCTTCTGTGAGAGATCTCTCCCTTCTCAAATTTCCCTTACCCCCTCTGTTAGAGCACAAACTACTTAAGAGCAGAATTTTTGCCATATATCTCTTTTTTTGGTATCTCCAGTACCAAGGACAATGCCCCACATGACCACTAAATAAATATTTGTTTAATTAACTTTAGTTGACATTCCTACAGGGTGAATTTAATTTTGTTTCATTCTCATTTTAAAGGAAAGGAGAAAGGTATCTTTTTTATGCCTTTGGAATAGCCCAGGACTTGAAGCAGAATAGGGAGAGTTGAATATTGAAGGCAATACAAAAATAAGAGCTGCTGAAATGAAGGATGTATTACTAGGTTATAAGTGCCATGAAGGCAGGTTCTGGTTTTTTGCCCATATTTTTATCTTTTATAACATCTATACAGTGTCTTACATATTGTAGGTGCTCAACAAATACACTATGAATAAATGAGTGAATGGTAATTAGAAAGGAGCTACAAGAGAAAAGGAGGTCAACAGTAATCCTGAGGAAAGATATAGGAGAATGGTAATCGAGTAGAGCGAGGCCTTAAGATTTTGTTCAGCATAGCATTATCTGAATATGGGTAGTTAATAATGATTTTTGACAATGTGAGAATAGACTCTGCTAGAGGCAAAAATGCATATTTGCATTATACAGTGCTGAATTTAGCCTGCCTTAAAATGCGCAAAAATAAGTTTAAAAAAAAAGAAACTGAACTGGCTACCAAGACTGCCTGTGTTCTAGATCAAGGCCAAAATTGCTAATATAGATATGTTCTTTGTCTTCTCATTTTCAATCACCAAGGAACAGCTGCCTCTTTATTTATGAAGGGATTTTGTCTCCTTTGAGTCCAGATAGCTTATGAAATGGTGACTACTCATGCATAAATTAAGATTCTAACTTCTTTTTTATAATTTGCATAGTTCATTCTTGCTTATCAAAAAGTTTGTTAGTAATAAATTTTTGTTTCAATCTGTGTTTTTGATACTTTTACAAAACATTCTAGAAATATTTGCCCTAGAGTCAACTTTTCCACAAACTAAATATTTAAACCTGGGAATGTTTCCTTTATTTAGATATAATTTTTAGATGATTACTATGACTACGCTACATAAATACTCTTCAGAGTTTAGAAGATAGTCAGTTGTTGAAGAATTCAACTGGGTAAGAAGTTATTAAACTAGAAAAATGACTAAGACAATTTCTGAACTAGAAAATATACTTTATTTCAGCCATGGACTCCACTTTTTTTTTAAATTGGCAGATTCCCACCACCCCCTCCCCGATCACCTTCCACCCCCATGCAGAAACAGAATTCTATAGAGATTTTTACCATATTAGGGAGAGGGAAGAGGCTTTGATTTCTGTAAGGTAGGAACAAAATTCCGCAGCTAGAAATGCAATCTAGCCCAGGAATTCTCAACCTGATGTCTGTGAACACATTTTTAATGTGATAACTGTATTTCAACATAATCTAGTTCCTTTGTAATCTTACACATTTTACTTTAAGCATTAAAAACATATTTTTCTGAGGGGTCCTCAGACTTCACCAGAATGACCCCAAAAATGTTAAGAACCCCTAATGTAGTCAATTTTAGCCAGTTCATAGATTTTGAGCTTAGAACTTCCAGTCTAGTCCAAACCTCTTATTATATGTATTACCCTGATATAGTAAAGTCACAAAGTCAGAATTTGAATGCAGGTCCTCTGGGCAAATCATTCCCACTGTTGTCTGTTGCAAAAAATCTAAGTACCCTTTGTAACTGCACCATCTCCACAGAAGTTAAGTGACTTTTCCTACATCATAATGCTAATGAGAAGTAGAGCTAGAAGCAGACCCCATATTTCCTGATTCCTAATCAGTCAGCCAATAAAAAAAATTATTAAGTACCAACTACATGCCAGGCACTGTGCTAAGCACTAGGGTGAGGTGAGCTGCTAAGGAGGAAAGATAAAAGATAGGTCCTTCCCTCAAAGAATTCACAATCTAATAGGGGAGATAATGAGCAAACAACTATGTACAAACAACTCTATACAGGATAAATTGGAAATAATCACTAGAGGCAAGGCACTGAAATTAAGGGAAGTTGAAAAAAGCTTCTTGTAGAGCATACAATTTTAGCCAGGACATGAAAGAAGACAGAGAAGCCAGGGATTTTTCCAATATGCCACATTTTCACAAAGCCACCACACCCTTCTTCCATTAACTCTGTTCAGTAGCTATCCCAGTAGTGGGTTTAAACAGCCATTTAATAAACTATTTTTGACAAGAAATACACACATCCACACCCACAACCCACCCCCCCACACCCACATAGAGCTTTTTTTAAGCTGGGGCAAGAGGGAGGAAAAACACCTTTGGGAGTATAATCTAGGTATGGGGAACAGGCATTTTAAAAACATGGAGGTAAGAGACTGAATGCAGAGTTTAGGTAACAGCAAGCAGACTATTTTGGCTACAACATAGATTGCATGAAGGAGAATAATAGGAAATAAGTCTGAAAAGACAGACTGACCAAACTGTAAAGAAAATTCTATAGGCAATAGGGGACTACTGAAGTTTTTTGAGCTAGAGAATAGTAACATGGTCAGATGTGCTTTAGGAAGATAATTTTGGCAGCTGTTTAGAGGATTTATTGACAAAAGCAGAGACCAAAAGCTGAATACAGTTAGAAGTCAGTTGTCTATTGTAGTCTAGTGTTTGTTGTAGTCTAGAAAAGAAGGGATGAAATAGTTTATAATCTTACTAATCTAAATCATTGTTTCTTTCCTCCCTCCAAATCCTAAACACCCCCTTAGCTATCTGTCCACCACTGCCCCCCGTCCCGAGCCTTTCTAGCAATTTGGTCAAAGGTAGGAAAGAAAGACAAGGTGAGAAGAAGGAAAACAGAAATAAGAGAGAAAGGAAAGATGAGAAAAAGCACAGAAGAGTAGAGTGTTCCAGAACAGTTTTAATTTTCCTGGGGCATAAGGAAGAAAAATTAAAGGCACCTAAAGAATGGTCATTTGATGCCCTTTTCCTTGGTCCCACATTAAAGATGTCTTTAAAATAAGGACACTGATGGTATCTCTATGCATTTACTCTTTGACCTATATAGTTACACACCAAAGGGTAACATCCCAGTTTAAGTTTCAATATGAAATCCATATTTTTAATAAAAACAATATGCTTTTATAAGAAATCATATTGGTAGGGAGAACTTGCCAGTTCTCTTAAGAGGACACAACCTACCAAACATTCCATCAGGTTCAGTGCAACCACCTAATAACACTAGGTAAACTTTGCCACTTCAAACTTCAAAAATGATTAAAGAGTTCAATCAAGTAGACCCTGATTTCCCCCAAAAGATTAAGAGATGGGGGGAATGTACTTAAAATTCAGTCAATCTTATTACTCCATGAAATTATGCACACACATAAGATACCATTTATAAGGAATGAAAATAAGTCATGTCTTATGGTTAATATGAAATCAATTTTTAAATACCATAAAAGAATCCAATAAACATTTTTGCCTATTGGAAAATATATGAGAATAATATTAGTTTACAATAATGCATCTCTGCTGGTAAGGAAAAAAATATCAGTGTTACTAATGTAAATATTGTTTGAGCTAGAGCTGCTGAAATAGCAGAGGGTATAAAGAACCAACTTCTTATTCAGGGTCTAGTTCCTGCAATACACTTCATTTGTTTCAAAGTATTACAATCAGCTTCTCTTAAATTCAAAGGTATTTTTAAATGAATGTGTTTAATGAAGCAAAAAGTAAAAACGCCCAATACACTGAGCTTTGACAAAAACCAAACTACTTTATACTAATCATTATGAAAATTGTGCAGGTTTAATGCATTATCCTCATAGAAATCCCAGTATGTTTGCCCAAACGATTTATAATGATTTTCCTTATAACAATGGAACAAAGTTAGAAATTTATGTAAGGTACAAATTGATAATAAGCATTGGCATTAATCAAATGTTTTCTTTAAAGGATCTTTTTGCCTTTCAGAACTTCTCAAGTCACAATTTTCAAGCATGAAATATTCACTTAATTTTCCCTATGATAATATCATTAAAAGACAAATCAAATGAAGCTTCAAAGCTGGAATGTATCAAAAGTAATATATTATCTTATACATAATTACTTCTACATAAGATAACTCAAGAGTATATTTGAAATGTCAGTACAAAGGTTAGTGCTATAATCTTGTACAATAGAGACATCTGTCATCTTTGTTTTTAAAAAAATATAACTTATTGTGACGTGTCACAGGCTTCTGCCAGTCTTAGAGGGAACCTGTTCCTTTAAAAAGTCCTTTGTTAATGTCTTTCTAAATATCAGTACATACTATTAAACTTTATATTTCCTTTCACTTATTTAACCAAGAGTCTAGATCCACATTATAGTCAATATAAAAATAAGCAGTATGATTAATTTACTTAGAACAAAAAGTTCTAATTTCATAATTCACTTATTATTTAACATTAACTATAGACTCCTTTGTGGTGACTCTAAAACTTGAAAAACGTTAAATGCATCTTTATGACATTGAATTGACCATGTCATTTGTCCAAGGAATGAAACAACATATAGAAACTTAAAATGTAAATTATGAATAAGTTCATCTCAGTTTTATGTTTTTTTAAAATTGAAATATTTTCCTAAAAATTGTTAAGGACATAAAAATATCACCCCTTAGAGGAATACAAGTTGTTAATTTAAAAGAGTTAAATTATTTAAATTTATATTGAAGACCTGATTACAATGACGATATTTATAGGGAGCAGTAAATTTGCAATGTCTGAGTCAAATCACTTCAGATGAACTTAAACAATAATAAGCATAATCTCTGAGCTACGCAAAGAATTGGCATTTTAAATTGTTTATAAAATGGCTGAAACAATGACTCCTTTCATGCAGTTTTTTGGATTTTTTTTGGTTACAGATACTGCCAATAATAATCCAGCTCTTCTTTTAAGAGGAATGTATGTAACATTTAATAGTTTCATATATAGAAACATGTATGTACATATATATATGCATATGATGATCTCTATTGACACTCTTTACATAATCAACATACATACATATATATATGTATATATATATATATACATATATATATATATATATATATATAAACTTTATACATCTTTGGTCTTTTCTTAATTGCATATGGATAGCTTTTCATTATAAGGTGCCAGTGGTAATCTACATTTTCACCAAATGGTTTTCACTGTGTTTAATAGTGTTTCCATATCTCTAATTTATTCAACTTTACTGACTTAATCACTTTCAAATTTTGACTCTCAAGCCAGAAGGTGGCCCAGAGCAAAACTCTATATCCCTTGTGTATCTGATTTGTTTCCAACATCAAACTCAGTTCATATACCTAGAAAGGTTTTTGAAAATAAAATTATTTTTGTAGTGTTTGCTTTTTTATATATTTTTTTAAAATTTATTTTTGGTTTTCAACATTCAGTTCCACAAGCTTTTGAGCTGTACATTTCCTCCCTCTCCCTCCCCAACCCCTTCCCAACATGGCATATAATCTGATATAGGCTCTACATATACATTCATATTAAATATATTTTCACATTAGTCATGTTGTAAAGAAAAATTATAACCAATGGAATGAACCACAAGAAAGAAGAAACAAAACAAAACAAAAAGAGAGGGAGCACATAGTATGCTTTGATCTGCATTCACATTCCATTATTCTTTCTCTGGATAGCATTTTACATCTTGAGCATTTTAGAGTAGTCTTGGAACTTCGCATTGCTGGGAAGAGATATGTCTATCAAAGTTAGTCATAACACAATGTGGTTGTAACTGGGTACAATATTCTCCTAGTTCTGCTCCCATCACACAGCATCAGTTCATATAAGGCTTTCCAAGTTTTCCCAAAGTTCACCTGCTCATCATTTCTTATGCACAATAGTATTCCATTACTTTCTTATACCACAATTTGTTCACCCATTCCTCAGTTGATGGGCATCCCCTCAATTTCCAATTCTTGGTCTCCACAAAAAGAACTGTTATAATTATTTTTGTCCATGTGGGTCAAAGTGTATGCACATTTTTAGCCCTTTGAGCATAGTTCCAAATTGCTCTCCAAAATGGTTGGATCAGTTCACAACTCCATCAAGAATGCGTTAGTGTTCCAATTTTCCCACATCTTTTACAACATTTATAATTTTCCTGTTTTGTCATGGTAACCAATCTGAAAAGTGTGATGTGATATCTAAGAGTTGTTTTGATTTGCATTTCTCTAATCAATAGTGATTTAGAACATTTTTATATGACCATAGATAGCTTTCATTTCTTCCTCTGAAAACTGCCTGTTCATATCCTTTGATCACTTTTCAATTGGGGAATGACTTGTATTCTTATAAATTTGACTCAGTTCTCTATATGTTTTAGAAATGAGGCCTTTATCAAAGATTCTGGTTGTAAAAATTCTTTCCCAGTTTTCTGCTTCCCTCCTAATCTTGCTTGCATTGGCTTTGTGCAAAAAAAAAAACTTTTTCAATTTAATATTATCAAAATTATCCATTTTGCATTTCATAATGTCCTCTCTCTCTTGTCTGGCCCTAAATTCTTCCATTCTTCATAAATCTGACAGATAAAATATTCCTTGCCCTCCCAGTTTGTTCATATCTAAATTGTGTACCTATTTTTACTTTATTTTGGCATACAGTGTAAGATATTGGCCTATGCCCAGTTTCTGCCATACTATTTTCCAATTTTCCCAGCAGTTTGTGTCAAATAACGAGTTCTTATCCCAGAAGCTAGAGTCTTTGTGTTTATCAAACACTAGATTACTATATCATTGACTACTGTGTCTTGTGTACCTCTTATTCCACTGACCCACCACTCTACTTCTTAGCCAGTACCAAGTAGTTTTGATGATTGCTGCTTTATAATATAGTTTAAGATCTGGTATGGCATAGTATTTGTTTCAAAAAGCCCTTAAGAACTAAAAATTCCTCCCACCCCCATGTTTTTGATTTGTTGCCAAACAGATAAGGAGTGTGATTAACTAGACTCAAACAATTATAATAATGGAATGAGAGAGGTCACACAAGAAGTCATGAGATGGAGGAATTTTTAAAATGGTCATCGCAACATTACATGGCTCTAACACTTTTATCCCTGTAGTAGGGATGCTTTCCTTCTCATTCAGGTTTCTTCTGTTCTCAAGCTTTCAGGGTCAAAACTGACTGTATGTAGCTTAGGTGGTGCTCACACCAGTAGCCTGACAGATAACAAGAAGGAAGCTAACCAGCCAAAGAAGGCATTAAGAAGAGAGGAACATTCTGGTGTTCACGATCTCTGACTGGACTCTAGTGAGTAATAAACTTTGGTAGGTAAACTAAAATGGAGAAAAATATAAGCTCAGACTCCTTCTAAAGGATGGCTGGTTGAGGCAATAAGATCAAAGCTCTAGAGCTAGGAGAGAACTCAGAAACTGACAATTTGAGAACACTTATGGAAGCTGAGGAAAGTGATATGATATGACAGTCCCTTCCCCTGAAATTTTGTTATTAGTAAAAGGCTTAAAGAAATTAAATAACTAAATGCTTGGTTGGAGGAGTCAATATTTCAGACACTGTTCAAGAGCAAATGTGCTTACTTCAGAAATCTAATCCTGTACCTTTTTTTAAAAAAATTCTCATTTCAGTAAATGCCTTTTAATTTATATGCAAGGGAATATTCCTTTCAGGGTCATGCTGACATGGGAAAGAATTATGTGGGAATGGGGATCAAAACTATTTGATATATTATGAATTACTATTAAGAATAGTCATACCCCAAGATGAAATCAAAACCTCTGAAATGGGTGAAGCTAGGGAGACCCAGATAACAAGTAAATCCTATCCATAGATGCCTAGTTCTGGACCCATTACCATATTTGATTGTCATTCCCGCTTATAGGTGGCCACTAGGACCTATGCATACATGCACAATGAAAGTGAGTGGAACAACTAAAATTAGAGGTCCACCTGATGACTTTTACAGTTATTGCATTCTAGATATCTACTCAGCCATATCCCATTGAATCAATGTAAAATAATAATAATAACAATAATATATTTATATAGGGCTTTAGGATTTGCAAAGTGTTTTACAAATATATCATTTTATCCTCACAACAACTCTAGGAGGTAGGAATCATTTTACAGCTGAGGAATCTAAGTCACGAAGAGATCAAGTAATTTTTCCAGAATCACAATATCTGTGTCTGGATTTAAATTTAGGTCTTCCTAACTCCAGATCCATCATTCTCCACTATCTATCTATCCACTGTAGCACCTAGCTGCCTAGTTGCCCCCCCTCCCCGCCCCCGGTGTGTGTGTGTGTGTGTGTGTGTGTGTGTGTGTGTGTGTGTGAATGGGAGTGGAGAGGAGTTGAGGCCCTTTACATTTTAATCAGAGAAAATTTAACTCGGTTAAAGTGGCAGTTTATGTCAATCTGAAAATCAACCAGCAACCAGAGTAATGGGGGTATAGAAGGAAGGAGATGACTTATTGGCACAAAGGATGGTGAAGATAGGATAGTCAGCAGCTCCTATTTACTTCAGTCTTCATCATTCACTATGATGTTATTAACTCCCAGACCAGTTAATGCATATATTCGAGTATCCTTGTTTTAATTCTTTAAGGATCTGGTTGCTAACTTTCTGGTAATGAAAGTCTCTGAACTAAGCTAGATTGACCATCAAATCCACTACCTACTGTGAAAGAATTTTGTTGTTGTTTGTTTATTTTGGCTCTACCTCTCCGGTCATCTGCACATGTCAGACACTGCTCCATCACCAAGTTTATATCAGATGTATTTATAAGTTGGCAGGACTTAACAGAATGTACACTATCCTGGCGCAGCCTTTGAAAATCCACTGGTTACCATCACACTATGATGAAACACTGGAGTATGATTTTAATACAGTAAATTAAAACCAACTAGCTTATCAATTTTATAAAGTTACCATTGCTGTCTTTTAGCATCAAAAACCTACACTAAGTTGATTGTAACTGCTGTCCATTTGACAAACAAACAAAAAAAATTATGAATGGGGGAAAATGGTGAAACCATTCACTTGGAAGTAGTTATGATACCAAAAGCATTTTGGGGGCCTTATACATAAATATAGTGCTTATGCTAAGATGACAATTTATATTGTTCCAATATGCAATACAAAAGCTATGCAGAAGCTAGGGAAACATTAGCTGTGAGCTCTTTGAGGATAGATATTCCATTTTTGCTTTCCTTTTTATCTACAGGACTGGCAAAAAATTTCTTAATAAATTCTTTTAGACTGAATAATGAGACTGATAAATGAAATACGGTCAGTATCTAAAAAAGTTCATCCACAAATCTATTAAATTGCCCTCAAGAACAATGTGCAAGGACAGTGAATTTTCGCTTTTTTTTTTTTTGCTGCCAAGTAAAGACTGGAAGGTAGTTGCTCTGCATAAGCATGTTAAACACTTCACTAGGCATAAGTAAATAGAGAATGTGCTTGAATGAGGAAACTTTACTTTGTTCATTAGTGCTTCAGAAGAGATGGTACTAGGTTACTGAATTAAATAAGAATCATTACTTTAAGATGAGAAGTCAGGTGGTCAAGTCAGCTAGCATTTATTAAGTGCCCACTGTGTTTTCAGCCCTGTGCTAAGAGAGGGAGATACAAAACAGACCCAAAACAAAACAAAAAACCTGTCCCTATTTCCAAGGACCTTGTAGTCTAATGGGCAAACAACATGCAAACAACTATGTATAAGATAAATTTGGGGCAATCTCAGAGGTAAGGCCTAAATTTAAGAAGGACTGAGAAAGACTTCTTTTAATAGTTGTTACTTTATTTGAGACTTGAAGGAAGCCAGGGAAGGTAAGAGGTAGAGATGAGAAAGAAGAGCATTCTGGGCATGAAAATGCCTGGCGGATGGAAAAGGAGTGTCATGCCCTGGAAGGGAACTTAGAGACCATCTAATTCAATCCCTTCATTTGTACAAATAAGGAAACTAAAACCAATAGAAGTTAAATGGCTTATCAAACATCACAAGGTATTAAGTAGCAAGAATTTGAACTCAGGTCTTCTGAACCCTGCCCCCTCTCACATCACTGTATCGAGCTGTCACCCTTCTCAAAGAGTCTGTTTTCACTAACCTCTTTACTACTATGAAATTGTAATAAATTCAAAGTATATTTTCTTTAAATAGGTATTTCAGAAATCTCTAAAACAGGGAGGGCAATTGAGGGACTAGAAACCAGATAGTAAAGGATACCTTGCTGTTGTTTCTATCACTAAAGTTCTTCAGAATTGTATAGCATCAGTCTAGTTGACCTTTGAAATGCCTACTATCTCTTGAGATTTCAACTTTTGTGCTGAAAAAATATGCATCGAAATTATATCTTTTCAATATAACAATATTATATCAGACAATATCAAAAGTTTTGTAACTGTAAGGAATTTTATGTAGCCCAAACTTAGGAGGGGGTGGGTATATACAGGCCATCACTACAATGATACCTAACAAAGCAAACTAGCATTTCAATGATGCTTCTGTGCTCCCAGCTTGATCCAGCTTCTTTGATTCCTATCTGATCCTTCCTCATCATCATCTGAGCTGTGCACATCTGTACTCATCATAGCTTTGTTCCAGTTTGCCTTGTCCTTTCTATATGCCTGACTTTGACTCAAGTGACCTCCTTTGTGTGATTATTTTCTTTTTCCATATGCCCTGTCTAGATTTGACCACCACTTTTTATAGGACTACAAATTCTCTCATTCTGATGCCTCCCTCTCCTGTGCAAAAGGTCTATGATTTTATCAGTGTTGTGACTTCCTCGACTGACACCAATTACAACTTTTAGATACCTTGGTAAATGATCTTCATGAGGTACTGTGATCAGAAATTTCATCATTGATGCTTAGCTCTCTGGACTGGAGTTCCTTTCTACCCAACTGGGCTTGTTCTAGGATGTCAGACACCACCATAGTATTGCCAACTGAGACTCAAACTTCCTTCAGCTTTGAAGGACTATCAGAAGCTGTTTTACATGTCTACAATTCCTGGGAACCCAGAATCACTTGCACAATACAAGGAATCAGAATTAGGCTTTAAACAACACATGCTACATAATTCATCTGATTTTACAAATTACTTTTTTAAAAATTAATTAGAGGGGGGAATATTTATATATCCTTGAATCTTTTGTGCTTTTGCACTTCTAGTATCAAAATTTTTCTCTGCTTGAAAATTAAAAGACATCATAAATTATTTTTATTAAATCAAGCATTGTGGATGTTTAATTAATCTGAATAGCTTAATTTTGGCTCTATAGTCATCATGTAGTTGAGGTATCTGCCCCAACAAAGGAAATTTCCGTAGTGGGAGCTGCCTTACATCAATGAAATTGAAAGTCCAGATGAATGTAAAAGCTGCCTTTTTGCTCAGTCTGGAAGAAAGCTTTTAGCTCATTCATTAGTTTCAGTCAGTTGGCAAAAGATAAAAATCATTGTGACGTGGACTAGTGAAGGGTGACTGACAGAATGTAGTTCCAAAAGGCCATTGATTTGATTATTTTCCAAAATCAGTGAAAGTGTTTGCATGTTTAGGTGAGTTCAATTTAGACTCTGGCAAAAATAGGATTTTGTTTTTCTTTTCTCTTAACTTTTTAATGACTGCTTCAGACAGTACTCAAAAATAGTCATGAGGTTGTCTTTATTCTCCAAGTACAAAAATATTGTAAAAAAGATCAACACTTTTAAAATATAATTCTGAAATTTGTATATTATATTATATATGAGAGGTATAAGATATATATTATTTAATGTATTACTTGTTGCATATATTATTTAATGTATATACATATCCTTTTGGGTTTATAAGCATCTACATCTATACCAGTAAGTGGTATATTGTTTCTTCCAAAATTATTTCACACATTTTATTTATTTTTCAATAAACTAGAAATAAGATTAACCCCAAATCAAAGCCTATTCTATACCAGGAGCAAATATAAAAATCTTCATAAAATATCCATCATTAACACAAATGAGAATCACATTGGTTATCACATTATTTTAAATGCTACTTATATGCTAAAAACATCCTTTTCTTCAATTTCATGCTGAGAACTCCTTTAAATGGGATGATGATTTTAATTGCAAATATACTTATCTCAATAAAATCATTACCTAATTTCTATCATTTACAATATTTTTTTTCATTGGCAATATTCACTCAAGGAAAATATGAACTTCAAGCTTAACACAGGAAAAGGCCACCAATTATATCCCCAATTAATATAATAACTTTAAAAAGACTGTGATTTTTTTTTATTTCATAAAATGAAATACTTTCACATCATATCCTGGCACTTGTGATGAGGCAGCCACTTCACAGAAGACATATCCCACATCTATGACCAAAAGGCTGAACATTTACTATGGAATCATGTATTTCCTAGGATATTTCATTTGAATTAAAACTGTTTCATAGTTGTTGAATATTTTATCAAATAATATTGAGCAATAAAGCATAAAATGCATTTTTCTATTTTCTAACTCAACTTCACAGTTAGAAGTAGCAGTCCCTTTTCTAGATCCTATTTTGTTTGTCACTTTTTAGCTTTTGGGAACAGGGAAGGTTTGTTCCACATTCCTGGAAGCTTATCTGTCTCTATTCCTTCAGTCTGCTATGAAACATTGGACAGGTCACTGGATCCGATACATATTTAAAGCTGAAAGTGATTTTAGAGGTCCTCTAGTCTAACTATTTTCTGGTCCAGGAAACATGCTCAAAGGGGTTAAAGTGGTTTGCTCACAGTAACACAGGAAGCAAATAAGGGAGATTAAGATTTGAAACCAAATGAGTCCAGGTAAGAAAAAAAAAACAGGCAAAATATTACCTTGGGTCACACCTTTATTGAGTGCTTGAGGCCAAATCTGAACTCAGATCTTTCTGACTTTAGGTCCACCTCTCTGCACCACCTAGCTACCCCTAAGTTCCATAGGCTTCATCAGACTGCCCAAAGTGTCCATGACACTAAAAATGTTAGGATCCTTTGTTTTGATGGGACTAAGAGTTCAAAGGATTACTTGATGAAGATTCTAAGTAATAGTTGTAAAAACTTCAAATCAAAGACTTTCAAAACTTAGATGTACAGAACTTATGGGCAAAGTTTGAAGTTTCAAGCATTGCCAATACTGGCATATATCACTTGGATGTCTCAAGAAATGAAAAAAAAATTGTTGCATAGTTTAACAGTTCTAAGTGAATATTTCCCTTTCAAATGTTAAAGCATGTTAATATTTCAGAGCTGTTAACAGCAAAAGGAGATGGTAGACTCAGAGAGAGAGAGAGAGAGAGGCTAAGACAAGGTCATCAATAAGGATCATCTTAAATGTATGGTGGATCCCCTTTAGATGACTCCATGTATGTTTGACCAATATTTCCTTTTTTAAAAATATTGATTTGCTTAATCATTGAACATAGACAATACAAAATTCCCTGGTGCTGCTTTGCAGAGAGATATACTCCAATTATTTTTATTCATCCTTCCTCCCACTTTCTCCCTTTTCTTTCTTTAATTTCTTTTCCTTCCTTTCTTTTTTCTTTCTTCCTTCCTTCCTTCCTTTCATTTTTTAAACAAAACAATATATTTTAGGTGGCTTTCCACTGAGGAGGAAGAGAGGGGGAAGGAGCAAAGGTTACCCTAGGAGGAGTCAGAATATCAAAAATATATTTAAAAAACATATTAAAAAAGAAACATTAGTTTGTAGAAAAAAGAGAGTGCTTGTAAAGTAGATAGGTCTAACAGCTTAAGACATGCCAAAACTTCATTTTTAGCCCCTAATGTTTAAACCAATACTTTGAAATAATAACAAATCGTATGGAATCTCTTTCCTAAATAAAAACTCTCTTTTGCTCTCTTCATGACCCCAGTGGTTTTCTTCATCATACAGACACACATATACATATACATGTATATTTATACACACATACATACATATATGTGTGTCAGACAGAGCAGACAATCTATCTTCCTACTTCCATTCAAAGAGTCCCTTAAGTACCTTTCTCCATTTCAAAAAACTTCCCCATCTAATCAATTATTCTATTCTATTCTCCTATCTCAGAGGAAGGAATACACCTTGGATCATGGGATCAAAGACTCAGAATTGGAAGGGCACATTTTGCCTTTCTAGACTCACTTCTCCCTTATTTTACCAATAGGGAAACTGAGGCTTAGAAAGGTTAAGTGACTTGCCCAAAGTTTCAGAGATGACCAGTAGCAGAGTTGGGATTTAGAGCTGACTCCAAATTTCATCCTCTTGTGCCACATTGTGTCTTTCCTAATGCTAATCCCTTAATCCTACCCCTTTACTACCATCTCAGGGTCCTTTTCTCAGCTGTTATCATTCTGTGTCCCATGCATCTTCAGTCTCTTCCCCTTCACTGTCTCCTTCACAATTGCCCTGAAAACATGTTTAAGTCTGTTCAATCCTATTGAAGACTTCTCTTGTTCCTTTGATGCCTTTTAGCTACAAATACAGCTTTCTACTCTTCTTCCCAGTTAAATGTCTTAAAAAGTAATTCTACACTTAATACTTTCACCTCCCCAGGTCACTACAACCCCTCACATTCTTCTTAACACTGTATTGAAACCAATTTTTCAAGGGTCTCCAATGACACACTCCTAATTCCCAAATCTTCTGACTTTTCTCCTCTTGATTCGACCTCCTTAATATTCCCACAGCAAATGAAACAGTTGACTATCCTCTACTCTGGCATGTTCCTTCTTTGGTTCCCTTATGCTACATACTTCTACATATTTAACTTCCATTTGCCACTTCTGTGATTTGTCATCTTCATCCCTATTTAAGGTGAAAATTCTACAAGTTTCTATCCTGGGCTGACCCTATCCTATCTTTACATTCTCAATTTTTCCTGAATTTATCCATCCATACAGTTTCAACTATTCCTCTTACAAATCTGTAGAGATGCCTTTACTGGGCTCTAAATCAGGGCATTCCTAACTAGATATCCCATGGGTATCTCAAACTTTGTTTTCATATTTTTATCAATAATATCACCGTCTACTCCTCCTCCCTGTTCAAAACATTGGTGTTACTTTGACTTTTCCCTCCATCTCCTCTCATACATATTCTGGAATGAAGTCTTATTAATTCTGCCTTCACAATGCCTCACCCATCTGTTTCTTGCTTTCTATTCCTATGGCCCCCAAAATAGTACAAGTGGACATTACCACTTGTCTTGACTATTACAACAGCTTAATAACAAATATTATCTTCACAGTCTTCTCCACACCATACTGCTCAGTTAGAGACTAAAGAAAATAAAGTTGTATTTTTTCCCATACAAGCTCACAAAACTCCTAAAATGTGTCCATAGTCTTCTCAAGAACCTCTTAAGAACTGAAGACAGTACTCCAAGTGTGGTTTGACCAGTGCAGAATCCAACAAAATTAGTCTCTACTTATTCGTGGTGGCTATGTATTTCTTAATGCAGCTCAAGCTTATAAGGCCAATACATTCAGTTTTCCTATAACCGTGAGGGTAGCACACTCCAGCCTTTATACTAACAGACAGATCTACTTGGCCTCCCTGTCAGTTATGGATAACAATGGATCACAGGAACTTCTCACTTTTGCTGTAGCCATAGAAAAGTTCAAAGAGGAAGAGTAATGAAGTAGAGTTTAGTAGTAGACAGGTAGTAATTCCATTTTAAAAATACATCCATGATAGTTGTTAGAATGAAAGAGTCATCTAGTCCACTCCCCTGTTATGATAAAGAGCCTTCAGAAACTCCACTATTATTCATTCCAATCTTCAGCTAAAAAAATGTCACATAACTTTAATATGTGTGTGTGTGTGTATACACACACACACACACATATATATATATATTCTTTTTGTGTATATATATATATATATATATATATACATATATATATATATATATATATTCCTTTTGTAGTTTCCTTTTTCTTTCTCCTCGCTGGTTATTATTGTCTGTGTAATAATATTTCCTATGGGAGAAAACATTATTCAGTCCCCATTTTACTTATAAAAATCATATTTTACACTGTTCTTTGACTTCTTTTTAGAGTTGCACAAAATCAGTTCACTAGAAGAGGGTCCAATTAAAAATATTCCTAGGTTCAAAGACTGCACATGAAAAACTGAATAAAATTATGGAGAATAATCTAACAAAGTGCTGATTATCAATTCAAAAATTAGAAAAGTAAAAAAAAAAATGGCCTTATGCCTATGGAACAAGGCAATAGAGAATTTGCCAAAAAAAGATGTCCTGGTTGTTGTTTGTTTGTTTTTAGTGAATGCTAAAAGGCCATCTAGATGGTACAGTGGATAGAACATTGGGCTTGGAATCAAGAACACTTATACAAATAAGGAATACTTATTCAAATCCCACTTCTGACACTTACTTATTGATGTGACCCTAGGCAAGTCACTTAACCCTGTTTGGGTCAGTTCTTCATCTGTAAAAAGAGCTGGAGGGAAATAGCAAACCACTCTTGTATCTTTGCCAAGAAAACCCCAAATGATATCACAAAGAGTTGGACACAACTGAAAAACAACCAAACATCACAGTACATTTAAAGACTAAAGGAGCGGCAGAAGGAAATTACTTAAGCTACTACAAGAATTGGTGATAATCAAAAGTTGATAGAGCCAACTGGTTTGAGAACTGGAATATGATAAAGGCTGTCACCACCTTCAATCAAATAATTGGTGGAATATCAAGCATGACACCAGAATATGGCTCCCTTTTGCTTCCAGAACTAAATACCAATTCTTTTGACTGGCACTTAAGGACTTCCACAATCTAGCTTCAATCTATAATTCCAGCTCTATTTCATCTTATTTTTCCTATACACTCCAACTAAATGAGACTAGATATTCACCAAATTCAACACTCACAAAAATCTATCACTTTTGCCTGAAATGTATGCCATCTTCCTACTCAACTTTTCGAATAATTATCTTCTTTCAAGATTTCACATCAGGTACCACCTTTTCCAAGAAATCTTCTATGATCTGCTCAGTTGATAGGACTCTCTTCTACTTAAAATACTTTGTATTTATCTGCATATAAGTTATTCTTCATAAATTTAATGTAAGGTCTTTGAAGGCAAGAATGTTTCATTTTTGTCTTTGTATCTATAGTGCCTAGCATCAGGGTTAGTATATAAAGATGTTTAATGTTTCCTGAATTGAATGAAATGGAATAGTGTGCTAGCCTAGTGTTAAAGTATTTAGCATGATGTAAAAAAATTAAAAAGCCAGAGAACAAGATAAAAAGCTATTAATAAAACCTTATATGAATAATATAAAAATTGTTACTCATGGCTTTATGTCAATACATCAAGAATTTGTGATTTTGTTCATGAGATTCTTCCAAATAGGCAACCAGTCAATAAATCCCAGTTTTAGAAGGCTTTCAGAGGTTCAGAGGTCATGTGACTTTGCCATGATAATGCAGGTAGTATCAGAGACAAGATTTTAATTCACCCTAGGTCTACCCTTCTATCCCCTACCTATACCATGCTGGTTTTATATATTTGTACTTGGCTCTCAGTGCCTCCCTTGAAGGAAATGACTGTGTCTTGAAAAGTATAAGCTTCCTTGAGGATGCTATGAACCTTAAATCTTATACATGTATGTAATTTAAAATAACAAAGAAATGAATCTGGAGAAAATAGGTTTATCCTACTTTTAACTGTAGAGGTATTTATGAATAAGAGCAAATATTGATTATGTTAACTTCTTCTTATGTGATTTACCTTGGGTCAATCATCCAGAAAAGATACATTCCCCCTTTCCATGAATAAGTGATGAAGCTGATTTCAAATATCAAAAGATTTATGATCTTCTATTTCTTAAAAAATCATAGTCAAAATATTTGATACTATAATTTAAAAGCCACACACAGTTCCTTACAGACCCTCTTCATACCATTTTTTGATACCCTAAGCTATTTCTTTCTTATCCTACTTCTGATTTGACTAAATAGCAAAGGTGATATAATACTCATAGGGTAAAAAGTGTCACACTACAAAAGATTAGCAGGGTAGAATGAGTTTGTTGGAGTATGAAAATTCCTTTAATTATATCAAAGCCACTTGGAAATTTGAGGGCACGCATACAGACACAATGCCTAAGTGCAATTTGGTCAAATTATCTTCACTTTCCCTTCCTAAAATGAGAAAATAACTGGTCTAATTTTCTTTAGTATAGGAGCTATGCTCTCCATGCTCTCTAAAGTAGGTTATATGGATGCATTTGTTGCTATGGTGGAAACTTTGGTTGTCATGGTGGCAACTGACCATTAATGATTTTTTTTTACCTATGTGATAGAAGGTATTAAGTTTGATATTCCGATTTCAATACAACACAAAATAATTGAAATTACTCTTTCTTAGTGGTGATGTTTTCTTGCCAATTTAAACACTATCCTCATCCAAAAAGTAGCCCATGTATACATAGGGATTTTTCTTCTGTGCCAGACAAATGGCCCAGTATTCTTTTATCTGATAGTACCATTAAATTATTTTTTTTTACCAGGAATATTCTCTACCTACACAGAACTCTTAAAGCCCCTCTTTAAGGCAGTTAGCATGCTTTATTTTGTTCTACTGTTATCTGAGTGGGTGTCTCATCTCCATTGTAACTAAAATCTTGAGAGCAGGGATGAGTATTGTGCAAAGCTTTATCTTCCTCAAAAACGAGCAAAGTCTGAGTACATAATAGAAAGATTAATTGTTTGTTGAATGGAACTGAGTTTTGCTGGAAGGCATGGTTGTCCTCCATAATAAAAACATCAGAAAGCTACCAATATATCAAAAAACACCTGTAGCATTTTTTTTACTGTTATTATAACAATAACTGGTACTTCTATAGTACTTAAAGAATTATTACTAACTGTTACATTCTATGATTTAACAAACTAATCTTTGCTCATTTTATTATATGCATTATGATTTTATATACTTAGTTCACATCTTTTGTCACAACCAGCTAGGTAGAATAGCAGATAGAACTGGAGTCAGGAAGGCCTGACTTCAAATCCTACTTCAGTTCACTACTAGAAACCCAGGGCTAGGGTTGTATGGGAATTAGCTCATACTGATTCACAAATTAAATTTCAGTGCGAACACATATACCTCAGACATCAATAAATTCTATTATTCAGAGCCTGATTTATCCTTTTGTTGATTGCCTAAACAAGACAGTAGTGGAGAAAATGTTAATAATGCAGATTAAATTTTAAAATGTGTCATTTGTACATGCCTCACCCTACTCTGACCACATCCCCAGCTATATGTTATACATTGACAAGCATACACCTGACTAGGGTAATTTATTTAACCTCTCTCAGCCTGTTAATTCATCTAAAAATAGAGATAATAATAGCACCTACCTAAGTAGCTGGATTGCCTAGTAGATAGGGCATTGGGCCTGGTGTCAGGAAGATCTGAGGTCAAATTCAGCCTGACATTTAATAGATGGATAACCCTGAGTCAGTCACTTAACCTCTGCCTGCTTCAGCTTTCTCCACTGTAAAATAATGATAATGACAGCACCTATTTCACAAGGTTGTTTTGAGTACCAGATCAGATAACAGCGCATAATACGTATTATACAAATGCTGATTCCTTTCCCCTTGATCTTACAGGTTTGTTGTAAAGATCAAATGAGATAATATGAAATACTATTAGCAAGCCTTAGCTATATAAGTGATATATCCAGGCAGAAGAGGAATGCTTTCTCTTAATCTACTCTCAAAAGCAGCTGCTTTATCCCTTTGACCATTTTGACTGTTTTCCTGGGAACCTTCTCCACCTCTGTTCACAGCTTTCATGAAGCTTGGAAACTAAAGGAGCATATAGTTTTTAATATACACAAATTGTATTTTTTTAAATGAAAGGTTTTGTTTGTTTGAGGCGGAGGGTGTTAGTTGTGTTATGTTTGCTAATGCTTTCCCTTACAGGCTTTTGAGAGCAACAGAATCTTTGAGGGCCAGAAAACCTTTGACTGTTGTCCCTGGCATCTACATTTGATAATAGATTGCTTTCTCTTTCATTTTCTTTCCTTTTATTTCCCTTCCTTTCATTTCCCTTTCTTTTTCCTATTCTTTGTCCTTCCAGAAAGGCTGAAACCCATCATTGTCTAAAACAGGGATTCTTAACCTAAGTCTGATGAACTTTTTTTGTAATTGCATGTCAATTTACTTGTTTTCCTTAGTAATTCTATATAGTTTGTTTTATGCATTTAAAAAACATAATTCTGAGAAGTGGTCCATAGGCGCATTAGATTATTAAATGATCCCATAGTACAAAAAGGGTTAAGAATTCCCATTCTAAGTATATTTAGGATTGTTTTCCTCTTAAATACAATGCTTTCAACCTATACATAAAGAAACTAAGTTGCCGCTTCTCTGTCTACCTATATCTTACAAAGATCTCCCCAAAATTTCACATTTCGATGGACAGAAGAGATTAGGGTTAATTGCAAATTTCACTGTGCTTTAGCTCTTATTATTAAAAAAATTCTAGGTAATAGTCGCAACACTAATTCCAGAGGAACACTGCTATTGTCATTTCTCTACCTCTATTACTTAAAATCTAACAAAATGAATCACCATACAATTAGATAAAATTTTATGCCATAACAATTTTTTACTAAATTATACTCTAAACTATTGCTAATTCTTTTTTACTTTGTAAGAGCCTTTGATGAGAAGTACCATGGCAAAGTATAAAGGGTTAGCCTTCAAATCAGGAAGAACTGAAATCAAATACTGCTTGTCACACATTCTTGTTGTATGACACTAAACAAGAGGGCATTATCTTAGGGAAGACAATACAAAGACTGGAGTACTAAAGATTGGTCAAAGGTAATTTTAAATGAAAAAATGCATTTAAAATTACTAAAGGCTATTCTAAATCTTTTTATTGTCAGAATAAAGTGGGCCTATTCAAATTGTAAAATAACTACCCTACCAAATGGGGAGATTTATTTTTTACTTCCAGTGGGCCTAGAAGTCTTGTCTCTACTGAAGGAAAGATAAAATCTGGAAAATGTTCTGAAATATTAAGAAGTAGCATTATTACCATATTATAGAAATTCTCAAATGGAGGAAAAAATTTAAATGTAATAAGTTGAAAAGTTTATTTTATTAGTTAATAAATTTAACCATTTTATACACCTTATGGACAAGCCATGATAAATGCTATAATTAAAATATAACTCGACTAGGAAGGACAAGACCTAAGTTTCAATTCACGCTCTATTTACTTTTAGTAGTTTGACCTCTTAAACAAATAACAACTTCAATTTTTGGATCTGTAAAGTGACGGAGTTAGATTAAAGTTACTTCCAACTCTAAATGGCTACACTAACCCAAATATTCTCCCTAAAGAGATAGGGGAAAGAAATTATATTCTCTCTTCCAGTAACTTGATTTATTTCTTCTAAGATGGAAGGTCCTGACAAGATCTGTTCAATAATTTGTAATTTCTTAAATGTGAAAGTCCACTGTTCAAATTTAGGAATGCAATGTGTGCCCCTAACTAGATTGATGATGTACTTGTGAATGCATCAATAGATGGCCATGCCCCAGGCCTGCCAATTCATTTCATTCTACTGCTTTATTGTGCAATTATTTCTGGTGCTACTAAACTCCAGAGTTGGAAAAAAAATAGGCCTTGTTGAAACTGCACATTTTGAACAGATCTTTTTGGGAAAATGTAGTTATTATGCTATTTCATAACAGTGCAGTCACAAAAGAAAAGAAATGACTATTATGAAAGACTCTGAGTTCTGACATTTTCCCCATTTTTATTTTCCTCAACAATACTGCCAACATCAAAACTGAACTCTGTCAAAAATCTAAACATGTGACCTGCTTTAGAATGATTTTGTATGCTTGAATGAAAGAGCAGCTCAGGGGAAAATCTTTCTCTCTATGTGCGTGTGTGTGTGTGCGCGCGCATGCTTGCGCACATGTGCACCACACATATGTGTGTTGTAAAGGTCTTTTGAATATGTTATTTCACTGTTGACATTTTCAATTGGTAAACTGTGTATTGTAGCAGCTATCATTTTCTTTTCTCTTTACAACCCCTTCTGCAATGGGAAAAATCATTTGCCCATAACCAAAGTAGGAAACATACCCAAACTTTTTCTTTTTAACAATGAAAATGAATTTTAAAGTGATATAAATTTCAAAAAGTATAACGGAGATACCCATCAAGTGTTCCCTAATCTCCAGCTTGCATTTGTCTTAAGCAACCACTGAAAACATCACTAAGATTTTCAGTGATCTTTTATTAACCAATGTTTTCTGAACCCTGAGATATCTAGCTATCCAGGACATGTTTCACTAACTTCATTAAACTGTAAGCTTTTAATTAAAGTTCATAAATGATAATGTCAAATAATATGCAGCCTCACTTTTTAAAAGTAGAAAAGTAAATAGAAAATTCTAGAAAATGACTAAAATATTTATAATTTGTGCTAGAAAACCTGAATATGAGCAGTGAGCTTGCTTTCAATTACTTTCCTTGACTTCTTTTCTCTCCATTTTTAGATTAGTAGATTCTACTACCAAATTAATATGTCCTAAGGGAATAAGGAAGACATTTACTCAATATGCAAACTCTATTTGAACTCACATTAAGATGAATAGACTTCAAAATTGATTTTAAAAGACTAGCATAGTTGTATATTAGAAGGTACCACCACAGGAGGGAGAAACTATTTAATTTTTTCTAAGCAATGTTTTAAGTTATGTTTAAAAATTGAAAAATTTAAATATTATTCTCTTTTATGTAACTGTAACAAGAAAGTTGCTAGCAGCTGTTGTGGGGTGAAAGACCAACAACAAAAGCACACAGGAAGGTGGCTAGCATAGGTTCTTTGATCTGTTTTTCTAAGGAAAGCAACTTTAAAGCACTAACAATCTCACTTTAATTAAATATACATATACCATTCACTTAGTTCAGGGGGAAAAGCCAGAATTCTGAACTTCAGAGCAAATATAAACAGAAATTACGAACAGATTAACAGACAGCCTTTGTTTGATCAAGACATCACATACATAGTCACCAAAAAGAGAAGCACCAACATCTGGGTTTTCAAAGCCTGGGGGCTCTTAATGATGGCTACCCAGAGTCTCATCACCAACACTCTTTCAATGAATGTGCCCCCAAAGTCAAAATGCCATGTGACCTAGGCCTTCTTGTGACTTAAATGCTTGCTCAGGGTCAGAAGGAAGAACTAGGCCTTCCCTTGACACAAGGAAGTCATCAAAGACTCCCAATTCAACTAAAGATTCCTTAGTTCTGAGAAGCACTCCAAAACAAAGACAACAAAAAGTCCACTTTGCTTGCCATTATATTTGAAAAGCAAAACTCATCAAAGGTACTGGATTACCTCAGCCTTCCAAAGGAGAAAACAATAAAAAAGTCCCACCCTAATTATCGTAACAATAATTGTAATATATATGTATAAAATATCTCATACCAAATATATATTATAACCATTTAGCAAAAATAATATGCTACAGAGAATAGAGAGTTGGCCTCAAAGCCAGGCAGCCCTGGCTTCAAGTCTTGCCTCTGACACATATCAGCTATATAAAACCTAGGTAAGTCATTTGATCTCTCAGTTCACTAGACAGCTCTCTAATAAGTTGCAAAGAAGTGTCAAACTTCATTTACCCAGGAAATTCCCCTTAAAAATGAAATTACAAATTTGGTTCATGTCCCTAAGTATACACATGTACAAATGTATATGTACATCTAGATGGAAGTAGATTGACTTAGTGGATACAAAGCTAAGACTAGAGTCAGAAGGTCTTAGGTTCAAATAATGCTTCTGACACTTACTACCTCTGGGACTCTTAGAAAAGTCACTTGACCTATATATCTCACTCAAATATCCTGGACTTATTTACTAAGTGTGAGAAATAGTGTCTATCACCTCAGTGGTTCATTCACTGAATATTTGCTTATAATTATCACAAATTGGGTCTCAAGGTTTTATAAAATCAGGGTCCTTCATGATAGAACTATAAACAAGATGTTCCATTACGAACTTATCTATTGATCTGTCCTAGCACAGAAAGGAACTCTAAAACAATACAAACAGCAGGATCGGATTTCTTACTGCTAGTTCCCTACACCAATGAAACCACAGGTCCAAACAACAACAAACTAACAATAATCAACAATAAGTTGACAAATGTCCTAAAAATGCTGAATCATATGTATTTGTTTACAGAAATGGAAGGATTGATGATAGTGATGTAAGATCAGATTAATTTCAATGAGAAATTACAAAACAGTTGTCCTTAAAGAGCCAAAATTTATTGATTGATTCAAATTCATCAAGGAAAAGATTGACATTGTGCAACAACACCATAAATCTAAAATAAAATCGGCATCTACAAAATTCTAAGGAAGAAACAATCAGGTGGCTAGAATTATATATAAGAAGTTTAATATCCTATAATATATGAAAAATCTCAACATGATAAATAAAACTCCAGAAATATTATAAGAATTCAACAGATACACTGTATTGGCACCAGAGCATCATCACTGATAAAAATGCTGCCCACAAAATAATAATAACTCACCTAATTTAAAAAAAAATTGTTTTTCATAGATGTTGCCCTACCAAATGAATGTAACATTCAAACCCTATGGAATAAAAAGTTCTACAAACCTAGTAGAAAAAGTAAAAACAAGGTGGGAGTAGTACAAGAAGTATTCTCATTCTCCTGTCTGCTTTCTGGAGCTATACCAATAATATTTGTAACTAGAATACAAGATAAGTTTAGAACTCAATGTTTATATTCAACTACGAAAAGCAGTTATTTTGATACCTTGTGCAAAATTCAGAGAAAAATTTAGAAAAGAATAATAGTAGATAAGGACTCATGTCAGGTCCCTTTCTATCTTGACTCTATCAAACAAAATGAGAACATTTTTCCTCTGAACAACAACAATAATATATTGCACACATGGTTACCATTTAATGAGCTGGAAATATATGTTATGCAAAAAGCAAGCATAAACTATATTGACGACAAAGTAAATGTGCACACTTCAACATTTAATTTTTTTTATTTCATACATATGGGGTTACTTTCTACTGATGCAAATCACTGTTTCATTTATTTGCTGTCGTTCAGTCATTTTTATGTGTCTGACTCCTCATGACCACATTTGGGGCCTTCTGGGCAAAGATACTGGAGTGGTTTTTCATTTCCTTCTCCAGCTATTTTACAGATGAAGAAATTGAGGCAAACGGGGTTAGGTGGCTTACCCAGGGCCACATAGCTAGAAAGTGCTTATGGCTGGATTTGAACTCAGGTCTTCCAGACTCTAGGTCCAGCATTGTATCTGCTGTACAACCTAGCAGCATTTATGCATTAGTAAAATTACTGTGACCGAAAAAAATCACTACTTAGCCAACCTTTTAGCAATGAGGCTCTTGACAAGTTAGCTAGGTTAGTCCTTACAAAACAGACAAGAATTCTATCATTGGAGCAATTTTCTAATCATTTCTAGTTTTGGGAGGCGGGGCAGAGATAAGATGGTGGTGTAGAGAAGCACTCAGTAGAACTCTCCTAATATTCCACTCCTAACAACTTTAAAATTAGGCTTCAAGTCAATTTCTGGAGAAGCAGCACCTGCTAAAGGACAGAATGAAACATTATTCCAGCCTACAATATCGTAGTTGAAAGGAGAGGTCTGTGACATGGGGAAAAGTCTAGCCTAGAGCCCACATAGATGAAACACCAATGGTAAGACTAAGTATTGGTGACAGAATCAGCAGCATCTTTAGGAGCTCTCAAGCCAGAGTTGGTAAGGGAACCTGGCAACTGGTCAGAAAGAGATTACAGGGTTCCAACATTTTAGCACTAGACACAGGATCAAATGCTGTTTGGCAAATCCATTGTCTCAACCCATGTCTGGGTCACAGTGCAAGAGGAGAGAGGAGAAGTTTCATTAAGAGGGAGGGAAAACCCTAGAAGGAAGTATTACTTCTAGTCCCTAGGGCTCATGGACCCTGAAAAAGTATATAATTTCTGGTCTTTAGGGAGCATGGGCCCTGAGTAGCAGTATTGATTGCAACCCCAAGGGATGAAGAGTCTTTCCTGGGTAAGGACCAGGGTGCAGACCAAGAAAGCAATGACTATTTTATCTTTCAAACACAAGACTCAAGAGAAGCATAAAAAGTAAACAGGAAAGGGAAATCACAAGCAATTCAAAAAGGTTAAACTGTGTGTCTTTTTATTTGGGAAGATAATATATAACTCTTTTGAGAACTTTATGAGGGAAGTTAGAAGGATGCTACTTAGAAAGGGATTGTGAGAGTGATTCAATTATGACGGGGCAATGTAAAAAAAAAGAGGCTATCCAAGAAAGAGGGATGCCCTGGGGGAAGGAGGAAGAGAAACAAAGAATGGGGAAAATTTTCTCATATAAAAGAGTTGTGCAAGGAAGAGCTTTTACAACACAGGGGCAAATGGTGGGTTTGGTGTGGAGGGAAATACACAGATAACAATTATAATTGTGAATTTGAATAGGAAGAACTCACCCATAAAACATAAGCAGACAAGAGCATGGATTAGAAACAAAAATCCAACATGTTGTTTACAAGAAACACACTTGAAACAGAAAGGCACATACAGAATTAAAATAAGGAGCTATAGCAGATGCTATTATGCTTCAGCTGAAGGAAAAAAAAAGCAGGGATAGCAATCAGGATCTCAGAAAAAGCAAAAGCAAAAATAGACCTAATTGAAAGGGACATTCAGGGAAACTACATCTTGTAAAAAGGAACCATAGACAATGAAGTAATAGCAGTACTAAACATATATGCACCAAATGGCATAGCATTCAGATTCTTAAAGGAAAAGTCAAATGAATCACAGGCAGACATAGACAATAAACAGTAGGGGAGCACAACCTTCTCCTCTCAGAGTTAGATAAATCTCACCATAAAAATAAATAACAAAGAAGTTAAGGAGTGAAATTTATGATAGATGTCTGGAGAAGACTAAATGAGAATAGAAAGGAGTATACTTTTTCCTAGCTTTATATGGCACCTTTACAAAAATTGACCATGTATTATGGCATGAAAACCTCGCAACCAAATGTAGAAAAGCAGAAATATTAAATCTATAATTTTCAGACCATAATGCAATAAAAATTACACTTGACACATGGCCATGGAAGCACATATTGAAAGCTAATTCGAAACTAAATAATCTGATCCTAAAGAATGAGTGAGCCAAAAGAAAAATCATAGCAGCAATCAATAATTTCACTAAAGATAATGACAACAACGAGAAAAAAATTCCAGAATTTGTGAGATTTGGACAGAGGAGTACTTAGGGAAAAAACTATAACTTTAAATGCATATATCAATAAAAGAGAGAAAGAAAAGATCAATGAATTGTGCATCCAACTGAAAAAAACTAGAAAAAAATCCCCAATTAAACACTAAATTGGAAATCCTGAAAATCAAAGGAGAGATTAATAAAATTGAAAGTAAAAAAGTATTAATACATAAAACTAAAAGCTGATTTTATTTAAAAAAACAAAATAGATAAACCATTGGTTAATTTATTTTAAAAAAGGAAGAAACCAAAGTACAAGTATCAAAAATGAAAAGGGTGAAATGCACCACCAATGATGATGAAATTAAGCATGTATTAGGACTTATTTTTCCCAGATATATGCTAGTAAAACTGACAACCTAAGGGAAATTTATTAATATATACAAAAATATAAACAATTGAGATTAGCAGAACAAGAAATTGAATACTAAAAAAAGAAATTGAATACTTAAATAACCCTATCTTAGAAAAAGAAATTGAACAAGCCATCAATGAGTTCCCCAAGAAAAAATTCCCAGGACTAGATGAATTTACAAATGAATTCTACAAAACATTTAAGGAAAAATGAATTCCAGTACTATAAAAAATATTTGGAAAAATTGGCTAAGGAACTTTATCAACTTCCTTTTATGACACAAAAATAATTTGACAGCCAAACCAGGGAAAGCAAGAGAAATATAAAGAAAAATATAGATCAATTTCTTTAATGAATATTGGCAGTGACTAGAATGGTGGAGAAATGGAATAGATTATATACACAATACACAGTTATAAATGACCATAGTAATTTAGTGTTAAAACACCCAAACATCCAAGTTTTGGGGGTAAGAACTCAATATCTGACAAAATTTTCTGGGAAAACTGGGAAGTGATTGGCAAAAACAGAAAATTCAAATTCACAACTATAATTGCTATCTCTGTATTTCTTTCCACACCACCCACACCATTTACCCCTGCATTGTAAAAGCTCTTCCTTGCACAAATCTTTTATATGGGAAAATTTTCCCCATTCTTCCTTTCCCTTCCCCCTTCTCCCAGTGGATTTTGGTTTCTAATTGTTGTGCACAGACCCACATCTTTCTTTGTATACCAAGAAAGGTCAAAATAGACAAATAATTTTTACATAGAGGGTGATAAAATAAATAAAGTGTGGGGTGTCAAAAATTTTACTTGTCAGATCTATGGATAAGGGAAGAATTTATGACCAAACAAGAGATAGGGGAGATTATGAGAAGAAAATTAGATCATTCTGATTACATGAAATTAAAAAGCTTTTGCACAAACAAACCTGATGCAGCTTAAATTTCAAGGAAATCGGAAAATTTTTGCAGCAAGTTTCTTTGATAAAGAATTCATTTCTCAAATATATAGGGAACTGAGTCAAAATTTAAAATATGAACCATTTCCCAGTTGAAAAATGATCAAAGGATGTGAACATAAAGGCTTTAGAAGAAGAAATCAAAAGCTACTGACAGGCAAATGGCAAAATGCTCTAAATCACTACTGTTTAGAAAAATGCAAATTAAAATAACTCTGAGGTGCCTTCTCATAACTGTCAGATTGGCTAACATGACAGAAAATGAAAATGACAAAGTCTGGAGGGGGTACGGAAAAATTGGGACTCTAACACACTGTTGGGCATGTTGTGAACTAGTCTGTCTTGGAGAACAATTTGGAATGATGCTGAAAGGGCTAAAATTGTGCATACCTTTTGATGAAACAATACCACTAGTAGGCTATATCCCAAAGAGGGAAGAGGACATATCTGTACAAAAATATTTAGGGCAGCTCTTTTTGGGGTGGCAAAGAATTAGAAATTGAGGGAATGCCCATCAATTGGTGGATGACTGAACAAGTTATGGTATATGATTGTGAAGGGATGCTACTGTGCTATATGAAATAATGAGGATGGTTTCAGAAAAAAACCTTTTGAATACTCAAAAAAAAAACTGATGCAAAGTGAATTGAGCAGAACCAGGAGAACACTGTACACAGTAACAGCAATATTACAAAGATGACCAACTGTGAAAGACTTAGCTACCCTAATCAAGACAATAATCTGAGACAATTTGACAGTACCCATGATGAAAAATGTTATCCCTTTCTAGAGAGAGACCTGATGAACTCTGAATACATACTGAAACATACTTTCTAACTTTCTATATTTTTATTGTTTTATTTTGTTTGTGTTTTCTTTTGCAACATGGCAAATATGGAAATATGTTTGGCATGACCTCATAAATCAAAATCAAAGTGATTTCTTTCTTGAGGAAGGAGAGGCAGGAGGCATGGAGAGTATTTGGAACTCAATTTTTTTAAGTGATTGGTAAAATTTTTCCACATAATTTGGAAATATTTAATGAAACAAATAAAACTATTTTAAAAACACTAGTTTCATGGTACATGACAAATGTTGCACTCAGAGTTACTTAAATACCACATAAAGAATCTAAGACTCAAGGAAGAACATTATTATAAATAAGAAAAAATAAAAACAAGAGATATTCATCCTATGGCATGTTAAGTTTTGTAAAGCATTTGGCATGTATTATTTCATTACATGTACAACAGCAGTATAAGGTTAGTATTTAAGGTATCATCCTCACATTACAAAAGAGAAACTGAGTCTCAGGGAATTTAAGCTCTCTATGGTTTCCCAGCTAAAAACAATTTAAAAAAAATTAAACCCAGCTCTTTCTCCTGAATTGAAGTCCAGCATCCATTCCACCACTACACCACACTGCTGCATTGTTGCATGAGTAATAGTAGTAACTTCCACTTATATAGAACATTCATACATATATCTTGACAATATGTCATGCTTTGAACCTTATTATAGCTCTATGAGTAAGGTACTGTAGCTATCTCCATTTAAAATGGAAAAAAAAATCTCAGACAGGTTAAATGATTTGCCTAGGATTATAATTTAGAAGTATTTGAGTAGGATCTGAACTCAGTATATAGGGAAGTATTTGAATTGACAAGAATAAGTACCATTCCTCAATTGAGAAATGGTCAAAGGACAGGAAAAAAAGTCAAAGCTACTAATAATCATATAAAAATGTTTAAATCATTAATAATTAGAGAACTGCAAACTAAAACAATCATGTATTATCAGCTCACACCCATCAGATTGGCTAACATGATAAAAAAGAAAAATGACAAATGCTGGAGAGGAAATAAGAAAATTGGTACACTAAAGTACTATTGGTGAAAATGTGAATTGGTCCAACACTTTTGGAAAGCAATTTGGAACTATGCTAAAAGCATTATAAAACTGTACATACTCTTTGACTCAGCAATGCCACTAAATGATCTCAATGTCCATGAAATAAAAGGAAAATGAAAAGGGTCTCTATGTACCCAAATATTTATGGGAGACCTTTCAACTGAGGAAAGGCTGAACAAGTTATGGTATATGAATGTGATAGAATGCTATTGTGTTCTAAGAAATGATGAAGGGGATGGTGAGCAGAATAAGGAAACAATTATCAGCAATATTGTAATGATAACAAACCCCGAAAGTCTTAGTAACTCTGCTTAAGACAATGACCAGCCACAATTCCAAAGAACTCTATGAAAAGAACTATTTCCAAAAAAAAAAAAAAAAAAGAACTGATGGAATCAAAGTACAGATTGAAGCATATTTTCTTCTATTTCCTTGTCTTATTTTTTTCTCCTACGTAACTCATGAGGTAATTTGTTTTGCATATCTATACATATTTGTAATGGTTTTTAATCTTCTTGCCTTCTCAAGGGGCCCAGGAAGGAGAGGGGAAAAGGAGATGGGGAGAATTTGCAAATAAAAATATAACAAAATTGAATTAATAAAATTAAAATAAAAAAATGGAATTTGAACTCAGGTCTTCATGATTCCAAGACCAATATTTTATCTACTTAATAATCTTGCATCTTGTTAATAGAATTTCTAATTTTACAACTGCCAGGTTCCAAATTTGAAAACTGCATATAGGTAGGAATTTTTTTAATCAGTTACCTGTATCCATTTATATAAGGGAACTGTAAAGGCATACAGAATGTCCTAAAGTTTCCACATCTACTGACAAATAAGGATACTTGGCAATACAAAACTTCAATGTCTGTAAGTCACTGCTAGCAGTCATCTCACAAATTTCAAAATTTTTCTGAAGGGACTGTTACTCAGCCATTCAACATTCATTTATCAATTGACCAAATGTCAGTTCAATGCTTCAAGCCTTTGGAATGTTCATGAAATTGTGATTTTGCCCTCTTAAAATGAGCAGTAATTTCTAGATTGGGAAGAAAAGGAAAATATTGCAAGGGCACTTTAACTATCTTTGGTGTGTTCCAGGAAGATAAGGACATAAAGTCATAAGTGATTAGTCTACAAACAAGATGAATTACATTAATGTGTTTTCAACAAACTAAAATTGATAAATTAATCAGGATATTTAGGTCTAAATGTATTTCATACCACACTATCAGTGTTTAATGGCCAGATGTAATATGTTTACATACTAAAATGGATCTTTAACAGCTAGATAAAATGCAATTTATAAAATGAAAAATTTTAAAACAATCACTAATTGAGTATATACCATGTGAAGGGCATAGTACTAGGCACTTGTGGACACTGTCCTTGGTTATCTCAGTTCACAAGATACCACTGCTGTTATTCAAGTTTTTCTCACAATGGAATTTTTATCCAAAAAATTATGAACAAAATAACACAATCAAAGGCATCATCATCATCGCTAAGGAAAGTTTATAGCCCAAAGCATGTTCTCTGTGTAATGGAGATAGGAAAATAAATATTTTAATCAGCTAAAAAAGTTATTGCTTGGGAAGATAAATTTGTACTCTTAATGTGCTATTGTGGCAGGGAGGAGGCAATATGCTACTCACAAAAACTCATACACACAGACACATACACATATGTATGTATGTATTTGTCTCTGTTCTTGCACATGTATCTTTTGTTTCTTTCTGTTATCTTTAAGCATATAAATAATTTAAAGTTCACTATTCCTTATCAGTGGGTATTTCATCTTTACAGTTTTTAAAATCCACAATTTTGTTTTTGTTGACAAAGAAATTTTGATAACCTGTGATTTTGGCTGAAAATGGCAAAACACATTAGCCCATGGGGTGTATTACAAAATTTATAAAACCTATGACCTTTGAACCTTTACATGATTTGAGAGTTTAAAAAACTCAGGTTTTTGGCATTTGAATTACTTAGCAGGGGAAAGCTTCCCCCAGACATGAATTTAAAATTTCACTAAATATCATTGCTTGCTTCTATCAGTTCTTAAAGATATAAAAACTAAGCACTGTGGCCTCCCCGTCCCCACCTCCATCATGAATTACTCATGTTATGTATTGTCAGAGCATTGCATAAGCAACAAACATAAACAGGGGAAAAGGCATCAGTCTTTTGCTTAGTACTTGACCATAGCCTGCCAGCCAATTTGCAAATCAACACTCTGAGACACAAAAAGCAATACTGCTTATAAACCTTCCTTAGACCAAACCTGCTAGAATTCTGGCTAGCTATTTCCTGTGGGGTTTTAAAATTTAAAATAGTGATTTAAATGGTTTCTCTGAGTAAAAGAAAACATGTTAGATTAAAAGGGGCAATGTGTACTGGTGACAGAGTACTATAGCTGTTCTCAGTGGCTCAGAAACCTTACCTAACTTCATGTCTGAGTAACACATAGCATACAGTGACAATGTTACTGGAGTTCATGTCAAGAAAGCAAAAGCAACATCCCAAAATTCAGTTTTCTCCTAGCAACTGAGGCCAGGGTGAAAGGTAGAAAGTCTGACTTTAGCCCCATCCTATCCAGCAGCAAAAAGAGCATTTCCTTCTTAAGGCACATGAAATTAATGAGGCATCCAGTTCACAATTTTGCTTCTTGACTTTGGCTTGGGGTCAAGGACTTTAATCTTCAATAATGGCCAATAATTGAATTTGTATGATGAAGGATGTTCTCAACATATCAGGTACAGAGGCTATATAAATGCTTAAGTCACATCCAGATTCTTTCCACTGAATTCAGTTTACCATGACTATTCCAGAGTGATTGGATTACAGATCACTAAAACTTAATTTAAGTAGTGAAGTGTGGTCAAATACAATGATCACTGAACATGAGATGCAGAAGATCAGGGTTCCAGTCTATTTCATGAGACTTATACCTGAGTAAGCACAGAAAATAATTTAACCTGTCTAAATATCAGTTTCTCCATCTGTAAAACCAGTAAAATTCTGATTTTACCAATAGAACATGATTACCATGTGAAAAAGTACTTTGTAAAACTCAAAATGCTAAACATACAGTTAGTAAAGTCTCCCAACTCTATAGTTCCCTTATTCATAAACTGTTATAATCACTTCCAAAAAACACATATGACAGCAAATGTTATATGGATATTTTAGAAGCATCTTAGAACCAGTTATTGACTAGTATTCTTCTATCTATTGATAGGATGATCATAGATTTTCAGCTGGAAGGGACCTCAAGGACCATCATCTAAGCCAACCGTCCCCCTCATTTTATAGATGAGGAAATCAAAGCACAAGGGAATTAAATGACTTTCCCAAATTTACTGACTGAGAGTCCTTGGGCTTTGACATTTAAGGCAAAGATGCTTACTTTTGAAGAGTACAATATACATTTTTAATTCTTTTATTCTGAATTTTCATTGTGGCAGAGAGGGGGAGGGAGAGAGGAATAGAGGGAAAGGAAAAGAGAGATAAAGAGAGCTAGCAACATCAAAAGCTTTTTTAATGTTATATCATGGAATTGAAGAATGGTTAAAAGAAAACCAAATATGGTGAAAATATATTGATTCAGGAAATAAAACTTGAACCTGTTTGGATTAAATGTGGGTTCAAGATACTCTGATACATCTATTTCCTTGAAATGACTCAGTCACTGAAAGCTTCTGCAACGGAGCGCAAAATCAGGAAAATCCTACCAAGATGGAAAGACAAAGTACAGCAAAGCAATAGAATATATAGTTGTTAACACATGGATCAGTTTAGCTAAATGCAAAAGGTTTTGGTACCAGATATCTGGCCATCAGATAATGACTTTTTTAAATTTTGGCCAAAGCAGGGTATGGATAAACTGCACTAATGCAGAGAGGATTTGTTCTATCTCAATTGGCAAATATAGATCCTAGAAGTATTAAACTAATACAGGGAAGGCATTGGGATTAAGAGGGGTCTAGTAAAGCTTTCTGGTTTTAGCTGGAACTTAAAGGAAGTGAGAGGAATCAATAGGCAGAGTTGAGGAGGGGGTTTATTCCAGGCACAATAGAAAGCCAGAGAAAATGTTTGGAGCCTAAGGATGAATCAGATAATCTCTAAGGTCTTTTCAAATTCTAGGATTTTGTGACTCCATGCTTCTAGGACAGCTAATGGTTTCTAGTAACTGTGAATTTCATAGAGTTGACAAATATATTTTGACCATCCTATTCCTCAAAAAATTCCTCCTCATAATTAACTGAGCTAAAATCTTCTTGTCTAGTTTTACCCTCTGAAGCTTTGCCACCTCTCTCAATTCTGATGATTTGTGAAATCAAACCAAGGAAAAGAATGAGGCCCCAAATCTTCTTAGAATTTGATACAGATGACAGTTTCCTTATGAGGAGAGAATTTGAGTGAGGGTGACGTATAGGTCTCCTTGAAGTAAGAAGTAGGCATGAATAATTGCAGCCAATATAAAAGAACAAGTTTTCTCTTGAGTTCATTGGAGATATACATACATAAAATATTTATATAATAATGCTAAACAAAATATGAGTACCCAATCAATGGAATGAATACAAAGTTATATAAGAGGTCAAGAAGTGGTTTATCTTTTAAATGGAATTTGAGAATGTGTAATTTGGTGAGAGTATATACAATAAGGCATTTTAACTAAGATGGTAGCACCTATCCTGACCTGTCTGACCTCAGTGAAGAAGCAAATGGATATAGGGGAAATAACTTTGGATTTGGAGTCAGGAGAACAAACTTTAAAGCTCTTATTTCTTACTGTGTGTCTTTGTACAAGTTATTCCATCTCTCTAGGCCTCAATTTCCTCATTTATAAAATCAAAGGTTAGAGAATAGACTGATGAATCAATCAATAAGCATATATAAAGCACTTACTATGTTCCCTTCACTAAATGAAGACAAAAATAGAAAAAAAATGAAATACCATCAAGAAGATTGTATTTTATTGGGGAGATAGTACATAAATAATCATAGACATCCTATATATAAAATGAATGCAAATTAAATTTTTTTAGTGGAAAAGCACTAGCAGCAGGATAGATTAGGAAAGACTTCTAGTAAGTAGCTAAGCCATGAGCACCTATTAAGAGCTTACTCTGTAGAAAGTGGTGTGTGATCAATGTTTTGAAGAGAAAAAAGGGATTCTAAGGGGTAGTGGTGAGGGGAAAAAAGTGCTCCAGGCCCAGGAGACAGCCACAGCAAAAGTACAGAGATGAGAGATGAATTGGCGTATTTGAGAAATAGCCAAAAGGTGCATACTAAATGATTAATGGATTGTATTTGGATTGTTTTGCTCCACTAGGTGGTGCAGTCTCCAGTAGAAGATTTCTTAGAGTTCCGGAGCTTTTTGATTTGGGGCTCTTTATTTCCATTGCCAGACAGTCTCAATTACATTAGGTGCCTACTAAGTGATTGCTGAATTGAATCTTTTTCAGTAACTAATTCTAATACTAGAGAAACATTTTCATTTATATCCATAATTCCATAAATGTTTGAAAGAGAATAGGAAGGAACAAAGTTTCAGAAGCTACAAATGTCTAGTCAGGCATGGGAGCAATCCCTCTGATCCAAGTGCTAGGAGCTTTGGAAGTTATAGATGGAAGTCTTGGCAGAGGGAGATCTTAAGGTAGAGAATCTTAAAGTCCCTCCCAGTACTTTAAACATTGCAAGGATTTGGCAATTATCTTAATTACTTCCTCAACAATGGTTTTTTAATGAGTCTCTTTTGGATCTTTTTTTGTAGGAATACAGCTCTGATAATGGGAAAAATGTTTCATGTTAGTTTATAGCTAAAATCTGCCCCCTTCCAATAACTTGAATGTTACCGATATTACTACTGGTCTTGCAATTTTTACCATGATGACACTCCTATCAAATCAATGCACAGTCAAGTGCACAGTAATCAGTTTAAGGACAAATGAAAGGAGTGGGAAAGAGCTAAAAACCAGGAGGGGAAAAATAAGGTGAAAAATATCCTCATTACTTTGAGCCAAAGATGACAGATCAACTGATCTTGGAGCAATTGAAAATTAATAAACTAAAAGTCTGGGTACTTCTAGTCAACCAATGGTAAAGAAAATATAGAATTTTCACTTACTGAATGTCTCTTCCATCAATGTAGCATGTATTTATACCTATAATAATCTTCTCAAGATTTTTTTTTGACAAATGTATTTAGCTTAGAAGGATTCTGTATATCTATAGATATATGTATCTACTTAGGTGTATAGATTTTGAATGCAATTAAATCTAGAAATTTGAACAATGTGAAAATGTATTAAATAACATTAACATTAATAAGCAGAAGTACTACAAAATTAGTAATTATCAGTAGTATTTCAGAAAATAAATTCACAGAATAAAAATTTATTAATAATTTGGCTTTTCAAAAGATGGAAGATATAGCTAGTTTGACTACTATTATAGACATGATTCAACTTATCAATAAAAAGAAAATGACCATCAAACTTGGAATTACAGGAATTTGGGGAGTAAGTGATCACTCCCTCTATGAAGAATCATTGCAAATGCTGAAAGATTTGGTAGATAAAACTGCTATGTGTGACTTTTGAAAAATCATGGAGAAAGGCAAATCAAGTTTGGCAATGGAGGATTATCCCAATTTTCAAAAATGGGGAGGAAAAATATTCCTCCAAATTTAGAGTATTAAGCTTGACTTCTACTCCTTAAAAAAAATCTAGATTATATTGCTAAAGAGACAGATGGTGAATATTTAGAAATGAAAGTGATTATTAAGAATAAGTCCATCAAGAATAGGTCACATCAAAATAAACTCACTTTGTTTTCAAATGGGGTTATTAGAGACATTATTGAGGGCAATGACACAGATATAGAGTGTGAATTTCAGCAAGATATTCAACAAAATATCTCATGAATGCGAGCTCAAATCAAAAGGATGACATGGCACCTCAAAAACTAACGTGACTTTTGACTTCAATCAACAGAGTAAAAATAAGGGAGGTGATAGTTCTCCTATATTTATTCAATTTGGAGTGATCTGTTCAGTTCTGACCATCACATTTTAGAAGGGAAAATGAAACTAGAGGGTACCTGTGGAAAGGGACAGAGAAAAAATTTGAGATAATTTCACATGAAAAATAGTTGAAAAAACCAGGATATTTTTAACATGGAGAAGACTTGGGGGAGGAATATGAATAGGATTAACATCTTCTGCATGATTCAGGGTATCATAATTAGAAACAAATAAAGAAGGGTAAATTTCATTTTAATATAAAGAAAAACATTCTAGTTATTACAGCTATTCTGGATTACAATGTGCTTCTTCAGAAATCACTGAGTTCCCCATTACTGGTGCTTTTAAATATAAGATAAATGACCACTGTTAGTATAACGGAGAAGGGGTTCTTGCTCCAGAATTGAGTTGGGCAAGATGACCTCTAAGGGATCTTCTAACTCTAAGATTGTCTGTGAGTCTGCAGGTTTATTGTGCATATAAATTCTAGAGGTACAGCAATATATTGCTTTATTGTGCTTCATTTTATTGCACTTCACAGATTCTGCATTTTTTACAAATTAAAGTTCAGGGGCAATCCTACCTCAAGCAAGTCTATCAGCCAATTTTCCAACATCATGTGCTGTCATTGTGACTCTACGTCATGTTTTCATAATTCTGGCACTCTTTCATGCATTCATTATTATTACATCTGTTATGGTGATCTGTGATCACTGATCTTTATATTATTATTGCAATTGTTTTGGGGTGCCACAACCTGCAACCATATATGACAGTGAGTTTAATCAATAAATACTGTGTGTGTTCTGACTGTTCCACCAACCAACAGTTCCTCTTCCCATTCTCTGTCTGGGCCTCCCTATTCCTTGAGACACAACAATATTGAAATTAGACCAATTAATAGCCCTACAATGGCCTCTAAGTCTTCCAAGTAAAAGGCAATTCAATTGAGGTAGCAAACTCCATTGTTATCTTATTTTAAGAAATTGACACAGACACTGAAACCTTCAGCAACCACCACACTGATTAGTCAGTGGCCATCAACATCTAGGCAAGACTCTCCACCAGCAAAAAAGATTATGACTTGCTGAAGGCTTTGATGATGGTTCAAATATTTTTTTTAAGCAAGAATGTATTTGTAAGGTATGCTAGTCCACATTTAATAGGCTAAAGTATAGTGTAAATATAACTTTTATATACATTGGGAAACCAAAAATTTTGTGAAACTTTTATTGTAATATTCACTTTATTGTGGTTGTTTGGAACTGAAACTACAATAACTCTGAGGTATGCCTGTAATTGCTTTCATTCTTAACTGGTATTTGACTATCATGTTTTTAAACATTCCTATTTAAGTCTATTTCTTAAGCTTTCTTGATTATGTATTTATAGAATCTAATCGCTCTGAATTAAGAAATTATTCTATTGATGCTAAAATCCCTTCTGTCTTTAGTTCAAATGTTTTTTTTCTTTTGTTCTTCTTCCCAATGGGAATACTTCTCCTCACGTATCATCCTTTTATCCCTTCCCCTTCACAAGTAGACCAATAGATCTTGAATTGAATGGGATGACTAATTTAAAATCAGTCATCTAAATCTAGTTACTATAGCCCTATTATAAAATATTCTGCTAAAACAACAGCTAACAGTTTTTGTAATATTATTAGTTGAAGGGGAAAATAATGGTGACTAATTAAAATATTAGCTTTTGGCCTCTGTGCTAATTCCAATTCACTTCACATTCAACAGCTATTTCTTAAGTACTTATGTGTAAAGCAAGGTATAAAGTACTAGTAATATAAAATGTGAAAAATATTGATCCTGCTCTCAAAGAGATTACGATCCAGTGGGGTGAGGAAACATTTATATTGGAGAAAAGGGAAGGGTACAACTCTCATTGATTTTAAAAAAAACTGCCATTTTCATTTTAATTTCTTTTTAAATTTCCTATGTGAATATACAGATTTTTGTACTTCTGTATAGATTAATAAATCCCACAGTCATTAACTTCAAAAAATATCTTTGCCTAATTTAGTTCTTGTTCTTAACAGTATATCAAAGCAATATTCAAAAATGCACATCTTCTAATAAAAATACTTATCTGAACTATGACTCTCCCAGTATGAACTAAATTTAAGGAATATTTTTATGTGAATTATACTTTCATTCAACAAATTCATTATTTTCCTTCCTCTTTCCCTTTCATATAATGAAAACATAATGTTAAATAGTTACAAATAGAACTGAAAAAGACAGCAAAATTCCCCTTTAGGCAACTAAAAGATTATACCATCCAGCAATGACACAATGGTTTATTTACTTCTTTAAAATGTCCAGACATAAACATTGCTAAGTTTGGGGAGCTCATTGTCTTGATGATCCAGAATTTTATTATTATGTACAAATTTACATTTTAATATAAACCTTTATCTCTTGTTTGGTTTTAACAATCTATGGAGATCAACTTGGGAATATCCTCTGCAAAACTGAAAACAACAGAAATACATTAATCCTGCATATACTTGAAGATAGTATACAAATCGCCAACTATATGTAACTGAGTAAATTACTGACAATATGTGGGTGTCAGTTTCTCTAACTGTAAAATGAGGCAGAGTTTGGATAAGATCTATTTAACATCTATTCCAGCTTTGATAGTCTCTGAATCTATACATTGAAATTAAACATTAGTTGTTTCCTCTCTATGGTAAAAAAACCTGAAAATTCCCTTAAATATTATTAATTATAGCTATTTTCCATCCTCTTTAATACTTTTTATTCTACTTTAAAGCTATCTGTCAAAATAGAGCAACATTCCCTATGGGGTCAATACCTGAGACATGCATTCTAGATGTTCTTTAGTGGTATGGAATCAGGGAATTGGAGAAAAGTTGTGTGGGTGCTTCTGAAGGAAAACAAGACTGACTGCTCCATCTTTTCCCCTGACTTTTCCCATTCCTTTTAATATATACTTGTAGCCCATTCAATTTCTTCAGAAGAACAAAATATCATTGACTCATATTTAGCTGGCAATCAGCTGTGAGCCCTAGGGAAGGTGTGGAAAGAACAAGAGAGATGGAGGGAAAAGAACTGTATTTAAGTCCTATCTCTGTCCCAAACTAATATGAAATTGAATTAAGTCACTTATGCCCATACCACCCCACTCTCTTCCAGGAAGTTTGGACTACTTGCTACAATGTAAATGTTCTTCACTTTCCTACCTCCTTTCCTTTGGTCATATTATTTTCTATGTTTTAAATGTTTTCAATTTGTCCATCTTTTGGACTCCAACTCACCTATTAAAGTAAAACTCACATGCTGCCTCATTCAGGAGGTATTCCCTGATTCCTCTAGTAAAGAAGAATATTCCCCCCTGCCCTGAATTCTCTTTTGTACTTAGCCTACATTATTCTATATTATAGAAATGTGTGCATGTGTCCTACCCCCTCTACTAAATTATAAATTCCATGAAGAGACAGGGACCATGTCTTCTTTAAACTTTGTATTTCTCCTAGAATCTGGCATAGAAAATGTTTGTTTTCCAAACTGAATGGAATTGAAAAAGCTCTTCAAAACAACTCCTTGAGGCACATAATAGTCATATTTATGTCTCCTGCTGACAAAGAATTTGTCTCACAATAACCCTTTGAGAATGACAGCACAAATTATTATTATCCACATTCTATAGATAAAGAAACTGTGAGTCAGGAAGGTTAAACAATTTTCAGCAAATATCAGTTCAGGATTCAAACCCAAATTTTTTGACTTCAAGTCTAGTATTCTTTTCACAAAATCAGAATAGGCTTAATTTACTTCTCAATGGACAATCATGTTATAAAGAGTTGAAATTTCTGAAATCCTGACTACTAACTACAGGAGGTATCAATGTATCATTTGTGGATATTCCATTGCAAAAGATCAAGGTTATGGTTTGAAACCTGAGAATGAAAATTGATGGTAATGGTCAAAAAAATTTTCACTGGAGGGAATTTTCTCTTAGATAAACCTTGTGCCTTTTTTGTTCTCTTAATCCATTTGCACTTTTATCACCTTGAGCACTATATTCAAACCATGGGCCAAGAAGTAAAGTCCCTGGGAAAAAAGACCAAATATAATTTAAAACAAATAAAAATGCAAAAATAATAAAAATAAGGAAGAAAATACATAGGCTACAAAATGACATTATTGTTGGGAATAATTTTGAAATTTCAAAAATATGGTAATTGCTTATACTTGATTAAAGTGGAAGACTTTAGAGGCAGCCAAAAAAAGAAACAATCTAAAGCTTTTATTTCCCCCTTTCTCTGTGTCCTGAGATTTTCTCCCCATAATCCTATCTCCCTGATGGTAAGATGGCATTGAGCTTTCTCATTCACTTTCCTTCAGAATCATAACTAGAAGCATGGTTAGTTAGTATGACTGAGATCCACAGTTTAGGATATGATCTCAGATACCATCAGTGCTTGGTCCTGCTCTTGTTCATGTTGTATAGGGAGTACTAGAGCCACTAAAACACAATTCCACCTCACCCCACAAATATACTCCTTGAATAATAGCAAAACAGGGGAAAAAGAGCAAATTATGGAAAATATCACCTTTACGGACCCCAGACTTTTTCTGTAGTTTCTTGGGATTCTCTTGATATCATGATGAATTCAGTTAAAAAGCATTCATTAAATGCCTAATATGTATCAGGCATAGTGCCAAATTCTGGGGATTAGAAAGAAAGGCAAAAACAGTCCCTGCTTTCCAGAACCCACATTCTAATTAAGGAGACAACATGTAAATAACTAGGTACATAAAAGAAATATCTATAGATTAGATAGAAAGTAATATATGAAGGAAGATACCAGTCATTCCAGAGATGGGAAAAAGTCTCCTCTGGAAGGTAGGAGTTAAGCTGAGTTTTGAAGGAAACCCAGAAAATCCAGGGGTAGAGATGAGGAGGAAGAAAACTCTTACTCAGAACTACTGTCTTATGTATAGGGGAGAAACTGTACAAAGCCACAGAGATGGGAGACATGGAGTATCCTGTATAAGGAAGAGGTAAGAGGCCACTGCTGCTGTATCACTGGAAAGGTAGGAAGGGGCCTGATTATGAAGGGATTCTTTTTCATTTTAATTTTTGTCTTTATTTTTTTGTTTTCAACATTCACTTTTATAAGATTTTGAGTTCTAAATTTTTCCCCCTCCCCAAGATGGCATGTAATCTGATATAGGCTATACATAATACAATCATATTAAATATATTTATAAAGGGCTTGTAAAAGCCAAACAGAGAACTTTATATTTGACCTGTAGGTATTAGGGCACCACTGGAGTTGATTGAGTAAGGAGAGAATCTCATCAGCCCCATACTTTGGAAATGTCACTTCAGTAACTGAGGGGAAAATGGACTAGAGTGGGGAGAGAGCTGATGCAGGGACACCAATTAAAACATTTTATTCAAATCTCAGCTAAAATTTCGCTTTCTTTAAAAAAAACAAACAAACTATTCCCAGTCCTCCTTAAGTTTATTGCTTTCCTAGCACAGCTAGGTGGTGCAGTGAGTAGAGCACCAGCCCTGGAGTCAAGGAGGATCTGGGTTCAAATCTGACCTCAGCCACTTGACACACTTACTAGCTGTGTCACCTTGGGCAAGTAACTTAACCCCAAATACCCTGCCTTCCTCCCTCCAAAAAATATACAAGACTTTTATTGTTTTCCCTCTGAGAATACCCCTGATTTCCCAGCATATATGCTGCTTGTACATAGTTGTTTGCATGTGTCTTCCCCTTAAACTCAGAGCTTCTTTCCACCCCACTTAATAGTATTTTTCTAATTACATGTAAAGACAGTTTTCAACATTCACTTTTGTAAGATTTTGAATTCCCAAATTTTTTTCTCTCTCCCTTCCCTCCCATACCCCAACATGGCATGCAATCTGATATAAGCTATACATGTACAATCCTATTAAACATATCTGCACATTAGTCATGTTGTGAAGGACGAATCAGAAAAAAAGGGAAAACCATGAGAAAGAAAAAAGAGAAAATAGCAAATTTTGATCTGCATTCAGACTCCATAATTCTTTCTCTAGATGTGGATAGCATTTTCTACCATGAGTCTTTTGAAACTGTCTTAGATCACTGTATTACTGAAAAGAGAGAAGTCTATCAAAGTTGGTCATTGTACAGTGTTGCTGTTACTGTGTACAGTGTTCTCTTGGTTCTGCTCACTTCACTCAGCATCAGTTCATCTAAGTCTTTCCATGTTTTTTTTTCTGAAATCCTCCTGCTTATCATTTCTTACAGAAGAATAAGTATTCCATTTCATAGATTTGACACAACTTTTTCAGCCATTCCTCAATTGATAGGCATCTCTTCAATTTTCAATTCTTTGCCTCCACAAAAAAGAGCTACTATAAATATTTTTGTACATGTGGGTCCTTTTCCCTTTTTTAATTTTTTTTAATTTATTTAACATATTTAGTTTTCAGCATTGATTTTCACAAGAGTTTGAATTACAAATTTTCTCCCCATTTCTACCCTCCCACCCACTCCACGATGGCGTATATTCTGGTTGCCCTGTTCCCCAGTCAGAGCTCCCCTCTGTCACCCCACTCCCCTCTCATCCCCTTTTCCCTTCCTTTCTTGTAGGGCAAGATAAATTTCTACAGCCCATTGTCTGTGTATCTTATTTTATAGTTGCATGCAAAAACATTTTTGTTTGTTTTTGAACATCTGTTTTTAAAACTTTGAGTTCCAAATTCTCTCCCCTATTCCCTTCCCACCCACCCTCCCTAAGAAGTCAAGCAATTCAACATAGGCCACATGTGTATCATTACGTATAACCCTTCCACAATACTCATGTTGTGAAAGACTAACTACATTTTGCTCCTTCCCAACCCATCCCCCTTTATTGAATTTTCTCCCTTGACCCTGTCCCCTTTCGAAAGTGTTTGTTTTTGACTACCTCCACCCCCATCAGCCCTCCCCTCCATCATCCCACCCCCATTTTTTTTTATCTTCTTCCCTCTTCTTTCCTGTGGGGTAAGATTCCCAATTGGGTATGTATGATATTCCCTCCTTAGGCCAAATCTGATGAGAGCAATGTTCACTCATTCCCCCCTCATCCGCCCTCTCCCCTCCTCCCACAGAACTGCTTCCTCTTGCCTCCTTTATGCGAGATAATCCACCACATTCTATCTCTCCTTATCTCCCTCTCTGGGTATGTTCCTTTCTCATCCCTTAATTTGATTTTATTTCTTTTAGATATCTTCCCTTCATCTTCAACTCACCCTGTGTCCTCTCTCTCTCTCTCTCTCTCTCTCTCTCTCTCTCTCTCTCTCTATATATATATATATATATATATATATATATATATATATATATATATACATATACACACACACACACACACACACAGATATATACATACATACACATTCACCCATATATATACATAAACATATATGTATGCATATTCCCTTCAACTACCCTAATACTGAGGTCTCATGAATCATAATCGTCATCTTTCCATGTAGGAATATCAACAAAACAGTTCCCCCTTACTAAGTTCCTTGCAATTTCTTTTTCTTGTTCTTTTTCTTGATTACCTTTTCATGCTTCTCTTGATTCTTGTCTTTGAAAGTCAAATTTTCTATTCAGTTCTGGTCTTTTCACTGAGAAAGCTTGAAAGTCCTCTATTTTATTGAGGACTTTTTTATTATTTTTATTTTATTATTTTATTATATTGCCTTGGAGCATGATACTCAGCTTTGCTGGGTAGGTGATTCTAAGTTTTAATCCTAGCTCCATTGACCTCCGGAATATCGTATTCCAAGCCCTTCGATCTCTTAATGCAGAGGCTGCCAGATCTTGGGTTATTCTGATTGGGTTTCCACAATACTCAAATTGTTTCTTTCTGGCTGCTTGCAGTATTTTCTCTTTGATCTGGGAGCCCTGGAATTTGGCGACAATATTCCTAGGAGATTTCTTTTTGGCATCTATTTGAGGAAGCGATCAATGGATTCTTTCAATTTCTATTTTGCCCTGTGGCTCTAGAATATCAGGGCAGTTCTTCTTGATAATTTCTTGAAAGATGATATCTAGGCTCTTTTTTTGATCATGGCTTTCAGGTAGTCCAATAATTTTTAGATTATCTCTCCTGGATCTATTTTCCAGGTCAGTGGTTTTTCCAATGAGATATTTGACGTAGTCTTCCATTTTTTCATTCTTTTGGTTCTGTTTTATAATATCTTGATTTCTCATAAAGTCACTAGCTTCCACTTGCTCCAATCTAATTTTTAAAGTAGTATTTTCTTCAGTGGTCTTTTGGACCTCCTTTTCCATTTGGCTAATTCTGCCTTTCAAGGCATTCTTCTCCTCATTGGCTTTTTGGAGTTCTTTTGCCATTTGAGTTAGTCTGTTTTTTAAGGTGTTGTTTTCTTCAGTGTATTTTTCAGTATTTTTGGGGGTCTCCTTTAGCAAGTCATTGACTTGTTTTTCATGGTTTTCTCGTATCCTTCTCATTTCGATTCCGAATTTTTCCTCTACTTCCCTAACTTGCTTTTCCAAATCCTTTTTGAGCTCTTGCATGGCCTGGGACCAGTTCATGTTTTTCTTGGAGGTTTCTGTTGTAGGCTCTTTGACTTTATTAATTTCTTCTCTCTGTATGTTTTGGTCTTCTTTGTCAGCAAAGAAAGAATGCAAAGTCTGAGACTGAATCTTGGTGCGTTTTCGCTGCCTGGCCATATTCCCAGCCAACTAACTTGACCTTTGAGTTTTTCAGTGGGGTATGACTGCTTGTAGACTAACGAGTTCTATGTTCCACGTTTGGGGGGGAGGTGCCAGCTCTGCCACACCAGCACTGCTCCTTCCCTAAGAACCCCCAACCCAAACTGGGCTTAGATCTTCAGCAGGCTGTGCACCCCTGCTCTGATCCGCCACTTAATTCCTCCCACCAGGTGAGCCTGGAGCCAGAAGCAGCAACAGCCTTGGCTGCCCCACCTCCGCTGCCCCCAGGGCCGGAAGCCGAACTGAGAACTCCTTCCACTCCCGCAGCTTTTCCCACTAACTTTCTCAGCAGTCTTTGGTGTTTGTGGGTTGAGAAGTCTTGTAACTGCCTCAGTTCACTGATTCAGGGCGTTAGGACATGCTCTGCCCGGTTGCTGGTCTTGTTGGTCCATGCCACTCAGGCTGTGCTCTGCTCCACTCCGTTCCCAGCTCCCAGCTCCCAGCTCTGAGCTCCGTGTGGGATAGACCTCACTCAGAGACCATTCAGGCTGTCCTGGGCTCGAGCCCTGCTTCCCTCTGCTGTTTTGTGGGTTCTGCCATTCTAGAATTGGTTCAGAGCCATTTTTTATAAGTTTTTGGAGGGACTCTGTATGGAGCTCATGCTATTCCCTGCTTACCAGCCGCCATCTTGGCTCTGCCCCCCCTTTTCCCTTTTTTATGATCTCTTTGGGATATAGACCTAGTAGTGGTATTGCTGAATCAAAGGGTATGCACAGTTTTATAGCCCTTTGGGCATAGTTCCAAACTGTTCTCTGGAATGGTTGGATCAGTTCATGACTCCACCAACAGTGCATTAGTGTTCCAATTTTCCCACATCTTATCCAGCATTTATCTTCTTCCTTTTTTTGTCATATTAGTCAATCTGAGAGGTGTGAGGTAGTACCTCAGAGTTGTTTTAATTTGCATTTCTCTAATCTATAGTGATTTAGAGCATTTTATATGACTGTGCCTAGCTTTAATTTCATCATATGAAAACTGCCTGTTCATATGCTTTGACCATTTAACAGTTGTGGAAGACTCAGAGCTTCTTGAAATCAGGGCATGTTTGCTTTCTATTTTTTGTATCCCTAGTGCTTATTACAATTTCCAAGATCAAGGTGGTGTTTAATAAATGCTAGTAGAATAATTGATTGGGTAAATGCTGCAAATTACATACCATAATACCACAAAGATATTAAGTTAGTCCTTAACTAGATGTTGCGTAGAGGCAATATGGTATAATAGAGAGAACTGTCCAGGAAGTTAGAAAGACCTCAATTCAAGCTTCTCCTCAGTCATACTCTGTATAATCTTAAGCATGTCACTTAACTTCTCACTGCTCCAAGCAATTCTACAGGTATTTAGAGTTTAAGAGAGTACTTAAGAGGGAAGCTGCCAATTTTGTATTGGCATCAATAAACTTATGAATCAATATTTCAAAAGAGTTTAACCAAAATGAAGCACTGAGAGTAAGCAAAGAAAATTATTTTGCTTATTTAAATCCTTTAATAAAAATTTTTAAAAGATAGTTTTCTGAACCTAATTGTTTCTCATTCATTTCTTCACTGTAAATTACCTCGGTAATTGTGAACTATGTACTACATTGTTGTCAAATAAATTCTCCAAAACTTTTTTACTTGCATCACTATTATTCATCTCCAATTAGAAAATAAGACTTTGAGATGAGGTGAGGCAAGGTGTTGTTTCTTTTTTTATTATTTTAACTTTTCCTTAATATTCCCCAAATCATGATTTAGAAATACTACTTGATGTGGAGTCACAGGTCCTGGTGCCACAAGGCACCCACCTTCTCCTGGATCTTGATTTCCTTGTTCATTGAATGACAAGGGCTGGGCCAGATGACCTCATAAGTCCCTTGCAGCTCTTTATGATCCATTATGATCAGGTATAGGCTGGATTTTCTGAGAAAGGATGGTAAATCCAGTTATTGGGTTTATTTCATAGAGAAATCTTTAATACTAATCTATAGCTTTCTAAGTCATGAGAGTTTCAGAAGGAGGTGAATGTGAAGAGGAGGTGAATGTGAAGATGGATTTCACTGACACAACTTAGAAACAGTTATCAAAACTATTTATTTTAAAAACTGATCATTTATGTCAGTGAGAGAAAAAAACTCCACAAAACTCAACCACATGTGTGACAGACATCTAAATCCTGTTACTCATTCAGCATGGCCTATTGACAATGTATGAAATTCTCCAGAAATTTTTCTAGCTAAGCCTTTATACAGAGTGTCCCAAAATAGCTTTATTCAGCTTAAAACTGCACTAAGATTTTCAGGACACCCTGTATCTGTGTATATATCTACATACACACACACACACACACACACACACATACACACACACTCATTCTTGTAGAGTTCAGTTTATACAATTACTGATTTTCTCCTTTGAGTGAGCAACACCGATTCATATCAAAATTTGTAATGCAGATTTTTCTGTTATTTTTATTTCAAATTACTTTGAGACATTTCCAAAGATTCTATTTCATATCAATCAACTATGAATTTACTATTGAAAGAGGCTGAAAGCAAAATATGGGTGGGCAAAGTAGAGTCATTCAGGAAAAAAAAATATTTTGGATTAGAAAATGTTTACTGAAGGAGTCATTAGAAGGACAATAAAAAATAATGTAAGAAAGCAATGCAATGATTTCCAAAAACTGGTATTTGATAGAGAGACAATGTTGAACAGTAGCCTGTGGTAGTGTTCACAAGACATCAAGTCTCTTCCTTTTCCATAAAAGCAAGTTATATGCAGCATGTAGAAAAAAATGGTCTGCCTCCCAAATTCAAATAAACTTACAAATGACATAATGCAGACTGTATTTTGATTTGTTGTGTGCTTTTAAAAAATGTAAATTACTAAATTAAAGACACAGCAGAAACTTGCCAATATAAAATATGCATTCATGCCAAAAATAATATATGGAATATTTACCCATTAAGTGTATTTGCCAAAAAGAAAAGCTGGGTGCTAAGTAAGGTTTATTTTAGATTTAGAAAAGTAACTATCAAGATACAACTAGAATAAAATATATCCTGGAAGTGTTGGTGCTAATGTCTCTTTGTAAATTCTTACAAATTAAATTAACATTTATTAGAGTTTCAAAAAAGTAGTCCTAGTAAGTAATCAAGCCATATGTTTTTTCTTAATGAATAAATTTACCAGGCTAAAAAAGTTTGAATTTTTAGACTTTTCTATGGATTTTAATTAATGAGATGACATACTTGGAGAAATATAAATATAAGTTATAATTGACTCAAAAAATATTTATTGAGTATATAACATTTTCTGAGCACTATATTGGGAGCTACATGGGACATAGAAAGAAAGGAAAAGAAGGGAAAAAGCATTTATTAAGCATCTATTATGTGTCAGGCAACAGACTAAACATTTTACAGATATTATCTCTTTTGAGCCTCACAACAACCCTGGGTGGTAGGTGCTATTTTTAATCCCCACCTTACAGTGGAGGAGACTGCAGCAGATTGGTAGAACTTATATTTAAAATAGCCTTCAAGTATCTAAGGTATCTCTATGCCATGACAACCTAAAGGATTAAGACTTTGATTTTGTGAATAAAAAAATATTATCTATGAAGTAAAAAAAAATCATCATGACACTTCTCTACATGGTGCTTCTGTACATTAGTTCTTGCCATAGACAAGACATAAAAGTTGCTCTAAACCTGTCATTTGCTTGACTGTTGCCCTCAGTGGAAAAATCAATAGTGTTTGGCTGACTCTAGTTATATGCAAGTTGGAATAACAAGACATCAATGTTATAATAATGCCAATTAAGTTTACATTTATGTAACACTTTAAAGTTTGCAAAGAACTTAGCATATATTCCCCCATTCCTGACAACAGTCCCGTGTGGTATGTCAGTTATCAGACTCAAGTATTATGATACAGTGGAAGGATGAGCTTGGAGTCATAGAAACTGTGTTCAAATCCAGCCTCTGCTAGTTACTACTTGTGTGACAGTAGACAAGAAATTTAAATACTCTGGGCCTTTAGTTTCCTCATCTACAACATGAGGAGAGTGAACTAAATGACTTCTAGAGTTTTTTTCTAGCTATTGATCTGAGATTCATTTTATAAATGAGGAAATGGAGGCTAACTAACATTAAATGAACTACCCATTGTCACACAACTACCAAGAGCCAGAGGTGGGATTCTTGCCAACATATCTTGCTGTCTAACCCACAAGAATTGCACCCAATATCAATTTGATAATCAAATGAAATACTTTATTTTTCTATGAAGCAACCTATGTACTAAAAGAGAGACAAATCCATGTCCCTGCTTTGCATGTGCATGCACACACACACACACACACACACACACACACACACACACTGGAGATTAAAATGGGCTTGAGTGATATAGCAATATTTGTTCTTTGAGAAAAACATCTTAAAACCCTACTTGACATGAAACGACAACTTCCTTATCATTACAAACCTGTCACACAGATAAAGAAAACCTCATATACAAAACTCCAAGCTGACACAATAATTAAGGTGAGGGTAAGGGAAGGTATTATTTATTATACAAAAAGATTCTTCACTGTGCGAAGGATTTACCATGGGTTCTTCCTAATACATTTAAAGCATGATTTAGTTTAGTTTAACAGAATTCATTCTATACCAAACTTTTCAAGAATATATCTATTATTGAAAGTGGGATGCATCTCAAATCCCCTGCCTTTAAATTGAATAGTAGGTAGCTTTAAGCAAAACAATAATTCCATTATAGCTAGACATATTTGACAAATTTATCTATTTACAAAATTACATTAAAGGGAGATTGCAAAACACGCATCACTTAGCCACATTAAGCATTTTCTATCATAGTGATATACTAAAATGTATTAATAATAAAATATATTCATAATTTCCAAATCTAGCAGTGCCTCATCTTTCATTCTCCATAATACACTAACTTCCATCATTATGATAAACTATACCTGATTCATGATTATTAAACACATTAATCAGTAATACCAAGCAGAAGTCAATAAAAATCACTTTATTAATGTGAGATATTCTCTCCTACTATGTGAATATGAAATGCCTGGATAATTTATGAAATATCCCAAAACACATGCCCTACAGCATACTGTAAATCAGACAACTTTCAGCAATTCTAGAAATTTAAGTATGTGGGAAGTTCTAAGAAAGGTTCTAAAAGATTATATAGATTCATAATAAGGCTCTAGAAGATTATATAGATTCATAATAAGATTCTTAAAGATTATATAGATTCATAATATTCTTTAGCTTTTTGTTATGAAAAATCCTATTTTTGTCTGGATATGGTCAAATAGGAGATGGAAAGATTAGACATCAACACTTTAAATGTTAGTGAACTCAAATGGACAGTAATGAATGAATTTAATTCAGGTGATCATTATGTATACTTTTGTGGGCAAGAATCCCTTAGAAGCTTTCATGGTCAATAAAAGGATGAGAAAAGCAGTACTGATATGTATTTGAATCCAAGGCAAAGTATTCAACATCACAGTGATACAAGTCTATGTTTCAACCACTGATGCCAAAGTGGTTAAAGTTGCTCAGTTCTATGAAAACCTACATTATTTTCCCGAAATAACATTAAAAAATATCATCTTCATCCTAGGGGTCTAGAGATGCAAAAGTAGGAAATGAAAAGATAATTGGAATGACAGGCAAGTTTGACCTTGGAGTACAAAAGAAGCAGGGCAGAGACTAATATAATTTTGTCAAGATAACTTGCTGGTCATAGCAAACACTTTTTCAACAACCCAAAAGGCTGTTCTACACATCAACATCACCAGATGGTCAAAATCAAAATCATTTTGATTATATACTTTGCAGCCAAAGGTGCGGAAGCTCTATATAGTTAATTAAAACAAAATCTGTAGCAAACTACGGCTCTGATCATGAGCTTTTTATTGCAAAAGTCAGACTTAAATTAAAGAAAGTAAGGAAAACCATCAGATCATATAGGATATAGGTATGTCCTAAATAACAACCTTATGAAGAAGTTGAAGGGATGAATAGATTTAAAGGATTAGATCTGGTAGATAGAATGCCTGAAGAACTATAGACTGAAATTTGCAATCCTTACGAGAGGTAGCAATGAAAAAAAATCAAAAAAAGCAAGCAAATAACGTGGCTGTCTGATGAGGCTTTACAAATGGCTAAGGAAAGAAGGAAAGCAAAAAGTAAAGGAGAAAAAGAAAGATATACCCAACTTAATGCAGGATTTCAGAGAATAGCAAAGAGAAATAAGATTTTCTTAAATGAGCACTGCAAAGAAATAGAAGAAAATACAATAGCAAAGACACGAGATCTGTTCAAGAAAATGAGAGATATCAATGGAATGTTTCATGCAAAAATGGGCACAATAAAGGACAAAAAATGGTAGAGACTTAACACAAGTAGAAGAAATTAAGAAGTGATGGCAAGAAAAAGAACTATACAAGAAAGATCTTTACGTCACAAATAACCACAGTGCTACAGTACTAATCTAGAACAAGACATCCTGGAGAATGAAGTCAAGTAGGCCTTTAGAAGCATTGGTAACAACAAGGCTAGTAGAGGTGATGGAATTCCAGCTGAACTATTTAAAATCCTAAAAGATCATGCTGTTAAAGTGTTGCACTCAATATACCAGTAAATTTGGAAAACTCAACAGTAGTCACTGAATTGGAAAAGATCAGTTTACATCTCGATCCTAAAGAAGGGCAATGTGAAGCAATGTTTAAATTTTTGAAATGCGCTAATTTCACACACCAACAACATTATGCTTATGATTTTGCAAGCGAGGTTTCAGCAATATGTGAACTGAGAAATACCAGAAGAGCAAGCTGGTTTTTGAAGAGGCAGAGGAACTAGGGACCAATTGCCAGCATTTACTGGATTATGGAAAATTCCAGGGAGTTAAAGAAAAATATCTACTCCTTCCCTGACTACACTAAAGCCTTTAACTGTGTAGATTGCAGCAAAATGTGGCAAGTCCTCAAGGAGATGGAAGTTCATCTTATTTGTCTCCCAAGGAACCTGCATGTGAGTCAAGAAGTTGCAGTTAGAAACAAAATGGAACAACTGATTGGTTTAAGATTAGAAAAAGATTACAGCAATTGTTACCTTATTTATTTCACATATATGGAGAGTATATCATGTGAAATGCCAGCCTGGATGAATCAAAAGCTTGAATTAACAGTGTCTGAAGAAATATCAACAATTTCAGAAATGCAGAGGATACCACTCTGACGGCAGATAGTGAAGAATAATTGAGAAGCCTCTTGATGAGGGTGAAAGATGAGAATGTAAAAGCTGGCTTAAAGTTTAACATTTAAAACAAAACTAACATTGTGGCATCTAGTCCTATCCCTTCCTGGCCTTAATCACTGAATGGGTATTGCCTCAGTCAAAATGAGACCTGTTAAAGACCTTAGTTCAGGAAGGCCAAGGTCGCCCACTGCATCCAGGTTCATCTCCAGTTCTCCTCATTTATATCTCATCACTGGACCCAGATGTCTCCAGAGAAGAAAGTGAGTCTCCTGACTTTGCACAACCCTCTCTCACTTAAATCCAATTCACTTGCATGTCATGACATCACTTACCTGATACCATGGTTCTCTTTGAGAACAAAGAACAAACAATAACAACATCCCTTCCTGGCAAACAGAGGGAGAAAAAATGGAAGCAGTGTTAGATTTCGTGTTCTTGGGCACAAAAATCACTACACATAGCAACTGCAGCCATAAAATCAAAAGATACTTGCCCCTTGAAACCTTTGCATTCATCTCTTGGGATATATTGCTTTCTTTGAGGCATATGAAGAAAATCCAGCATCACAGAGATTGTAGTTAGAAAAGTGAAAAGTATTTTAATAGGCAAATAACATCTTAGTATTATGAAAATTGTTTTGGCTGCATGGATGACACTTTAAGTACCACTGTACTATGCCATACAATCTCTCAATCAAAACTTCCATTCTCTGACTAATATTATGTTATGAAAGCAAGCCATTTAAAATAATGCACAATTGGCCTTCCAGTGGTATTTACTCATTTACACAAATAAATTTTTGATTGGAAAAATTTCAGGAGAGACGGAAAACTGGCTGGGGGCCACAAACTCTCCTTTTCTCTCCTGTTCCAAAAATCATGCCCTTCTACACAGCTCGATTCACTTTTGGAGGTCAGAATCAATCACTTCTTTGCTTTTCCTCTTCCTAACAGAGTCCCATTTGAAAACACTATGGTCTGGATTGCTGGATAGGATTTTGTACCTGAGTTCAAATCATGGCTCAGCTATTTACTGCGAGTGTGAGCCTTGGCAAATAACTTAATGTCCTTAGTAAGCCTCACTTTCCTTGTCTGTAACATGAAGTAGTTGGAACAGATGGCCTCTGAGGTCCTTTCTAGTTCTGTACCTATGATCCTATGACTATCTCTTCAATAAAAGAAGTCACTTTCACTGCAAATAGGAAGAGTCTTCAATAACCTAAATTAAATATAATTTAGGGTATCTGTGCTCATAGAGTCCTGTCTTTTAGTACTTGGAGTAATGTTTACCTGTCAGCTATATGTCCTAAAATATCTTCCTAGAACATAGGAAGACACTCATTGTCAGAAAAAAATGAGAGGCATAATTTTTTAGATTGCCTTGAGATTTTCAAATAAGCCATCAGATGAAATAAGACTAGTTACAGCCATTTGGTTGGAAATATTACAAATTATCATATAATAATAATGATTATGTAGCTCATGTGTCATAGTAACTTTGCTATGAGATACGTTTATCTCGAAGTATTTCAATCCTTATAATCATGCAGTCACTTTAAAGAATAAATTGAAATCAGTCCATGGGAGGAGGATAGATAGATAGATAGATAGATAGATAGATAGATAGATAGATAGATAGATATAGATAGATAGACAGATAGACAGATATTCTTTTGCATGTGCAAAAAAGTTGACAGTTTTGAGATGCAGTTATGTAAATATTTTAAAATAATAACAGCAGGATTTTAAGAAAGTACCTAAGAACAATATAAATGAAAGCACCACTATAAAAAAATCAAGCACCAAAAATAAAATTATAAAGATATATGATATTTAAGATTTTTATCTTTTAAAAAAGAAAAGTACATTCTCTTGAGAAACAATTATCATTTCTAGTTCTAGTTCAGTAAGGAGTACTTAAATCTCTGTATATTGAAAGTTACAGATTGTATTTTTTGCTATATAATTTTTGAACTATAAAACTCAATAGTCACAAAACCTCCCATTTTATAATTAATATGGTGCTTTATTATTATCTGATATTTAGATCAGTTAATTAGAGATGATAAGTAATAAAGCTAAGGTCAATCAATTAGTTTGACTTTTTTTTCTCCCAATGGCCAGAGATGATACTTCTAATTGTGGGATACATTATTATAAAGTACGTGGCCAAGCAGGATTAACTTTTTCATTAGTACTGATGAAACTTTTAAAAGTCCATGGAGTGCATAAATTGGATTATTGAGGGCAGATTATCTTCATTAAAAAAGGATTAGGTCAGTCAATAAGCATTTATTAAGTGCCTACTATGTTACAGGCACTGTACTAAGCACAGGGGATACAAAAAGAGGCAAAAGACCTCTTCTCAAAGAGCTCATAATATGATGGTGGGGAAAATTAGAAAACATGTGTACAAACAGGCTACCTATAGGATAAATGGGAAATAATTATCAAAGGGAAAGAGCTTGAGCTAGGAAGCTTAATTTAAGAAAGACTTCTGGTAGAAGATGGGATTGTAATTGGGAGCTGAAAGAAGTCAGGGAAGTCAAAAGCTGGAGATGAAGAAGAAGAGTGTTACCTGTAGCCAAGAGATGGAATGTCTTGTTCCTGGAAGAACTGGGAGGTGAGTGTTACTGGATTGAAGAGTATGGAGTAAGGAATATGATATAAGAAGATTGGCAGCATAAGGAGTTTGGAAAGGTAGGGAAGGAGCTAGGTTATGAAAGAATTTGAATGCCAAATACAGGGTTTTGTCTTTGTCCTGAAGATAAGGTCAATGGAGTTTATTAAGTAGTATGGGTGACATACTCCGATCTGCCCTTTAGGAAAATCACTTTGGTAGATGAATGGAAGATGGATTGGAGTGATGGACTGGGGAGACACTTGAAACAGCAGGTTCACAATCAAGCTGTTAATATAATCCAAGTAGGAGGTAATAAGAGCTTGCACCAAGGAGATGGCAGTATACAAGGAGAGAAGGAGGTATATTCAAGAGATGTTGCAAAGATTAAATCAACAGGCCATGGCAGCAGATTGAAAGTGAGATGGAGAGAAGGTATTGTAGCTTTAGGGATAGTGAGGATTTGAGAAATGCACTTACATTGGTTGTGTACTTCTAGGACCAGGAGGTGGTGCTTTGAGAGTAAAAGAGAAGTTCTGAGCAAGGGTGCATTTAGGGAAACAGATAATGAGTTCAGCTTTGGACATGGTGAGTTTAAGATATCTACTAGACATCCTGTTTGAGATGAAAGATAGTTGGATATGTGATAATGGAGGTGAGCAGAGAAATTAGAAGACTTGGTAGATTTTAGAATCGTCAGCATAGAGATGATAACTGAATTCATGGGACTGATGAGATTACCAAGTAGTATAGAGGGAGAAATGAAGAGATGCCAGGAGAAAGAAAGCTCTGAGGAACACCTACAGTTGTAAGATACGAGTGATCATTGAGAATCCAGCAAAGGTTATTGAGAAGTGTTCTGATAGGTAGGAGCAGACTATTATTAATAATTCTAATGTTGATATTATAAGGATTGAATCTGTGATTTCACTGGCATAGAAAAAAAAACACTCCTCTACCAATGCAGGTCAGCATCTCTGAAACTGTTATTTTGGGGGGAGTTATTGAGGGCATTATGAGATTAAGTGACTTGTTCAGAGTCAAAAAGCCAGTATGTGTCAAAGACAGGACTTGAACCCAAGTCTTTGACTGCCAGATCAACTCTCTTTCTAGTATGCTTTGCTACTTGTCAATAATATCAGTGTTCATTTGAATATTTTTTTCAAAGAATACAAAACCCAGGGAATCAATCTCATTAACCTGGTCATTTTGACTCTGCAAAGGAGTCATGACCTTCAGTATATTGCATAACCCAGAATTATGTATGCTCCTTAGAGGGGGGGAGCATTTTATTTCCAATTTTATGCCATTACTACCTATCCTATCTTTCATATAGTAGGAGCATAACAAATGTTCTTTTAATTGAATTGAATGATTCTCAACAATCTGCAGAATGTTACAAATGTCAAAATATTACTCAAAATTGGAGGGCCAGAATAAATGTATTTTGATTTTGTAGCATTTTTGGATCAGTAATTATCATATTATATATTTCTATATTTGATATTAAAAACCTTGGAAGAAAAATTTAGTAAAATATTTTACTCGTTTGCTGAAAATATTGAGCATTTGACAATAAAACTAAACTTCCAACTTTTTCCATAAAAATTATTTCATCCCTATACAACAACATCAAGCAAAATTTTCTGTTGCCTGATCATACATGGAAGTAACACTGGCTATTCCACTGAAACATAAATCCTATCAGCTACCAAGCAGAAAAGTTGTTGAGAATGAGCAGATGATGGCCTGTGTGTCTGTGTTTGGAGCACTAGATTAGTTAAATTCAGATACGCTTGTTACCAGAGAGTTGACTACCAGGTCATAAATTTATTTGCAACATCAACTCATAAAGTCTATTAAGATATATAGGAGATATGGGATCTGCAGGAATGGAAAAGTACTTAATGCTTACATGATCACAGATGTATATCTAAGATTCTAGGCACACTTTTGTGTATATGTTGTACTTTACATCAGAACTATTTAAGAAATTCAGTTTCTGAAAAGCCATTAGTTTTTTAATCAAGAAGATGAAAAATAAACTTATTTTTTCTAATAAACTATACCACAAAGTATTAAATTTACATTTTGGTTATATTGCAACAAATAAATAAGTTCTATGCAAACTAATCAATGGTTCAAAGTAATACACATTTAAGATGAGAAAAAAAAAAACCTCTAAAGCAAACTAAATATATTAAGGTGACTACTTAAAATTAAAAGAAAATTACTATTACAGTAGAAATAAAAGAAGCGGAAACAGAGACTTCAGTGACATAGTAGTCTCCCTTGAAAGAGAAATCTTAGCAAATGCATAGCAAAATGGTTGTTTTAGTTATTAATTAAACAGGTTGTTTTCAATTTGCTGGCAAAAAAAATTAACACCATTAGCTTTCATACAGGCAAAAAAAAGTTTGAAAATAAATCACTAAGGATAAGACAAAACATTCATTAAGAAAAAAAGTAGTTTGTTAATTCATAAATGCTTTTGAAGATAACAGAACATCTAAATGAGATCATTATGTAGCACAACTTCAATGTTTGCATATTAGAAACTGAGCTACAGTGTAAATCCTATGACCAGAAAACGCTAATGAGGAGGGATCTAAAAAGGAAAATGACTTGGCTGAGAAGGAAAATGGGCCTATGGTGCCAGATGAAACTGAAATATTTCTTGCAAATGACTCAGAGAAATTACTGAACTGTAAGTTTGACTTTAAGAACCAAGCCACTCATAGAGAAACTGTATGATTAATTGGAGCTGGGCTCTAATTGAATTTCAACACTTGGGAAGGATGGGAAAATCTGCCTCTATATAAAGTTAGAGACCTGATTCAAAGGAAAGTAATAAGCAAGGAAAAGGGAAAGTAAAATAGATGATAGATAGATATATAATAAAGATAATCATGTAATAACAATTATAATTCCCTAGTAAAATCAGTGCATAATGGTTTAGCACAGCTAGTTATGATGGCAACTCAAGCAGCTATTATATTTCCTATGCATTTAGACAAAATCTTAGCAGAGGCAATGAAGTATAACAGAAAGAGCTTATTGCTCAAAGTTAACTGGCCTATAGTGGTGTGCTAATTACTTGGAACAGGTACAATCTTCACAATTTCTTTTTTCAACAACACTGATCTTGCTTTTTTGTACTTTTACTGACATTGTGCTGACTCAGAACAGTTGATCTTGACAAGAGGAAACCAGATTGGATTGAACTGTTTTGTCCACTTCTGGTTATTTTCTCTCTCAAATAAGTGCTGGAATTCTTACCTCTTAAGAATGTTTTATTGCTTTCATGCTGTGTTTTTAATTCCGTGGTTTTTAAAAATGGATATTATTCCTAAGAAACATACAAAAATTGCAGATCTTAAAGAGCACATTCCAATGACTGTTAGATGCAAAAAGCTGATGTTGGTGTAGGGCAGTTGTATTTTGAACATCAATCAGGCCTACAATGAAACCAGGCTCAGTCACACAAAGTCTCAAAAGAAGTTATACTTTAAATTAGTCTGACTTGAATGTGGGGGGCAAGACATTGGTATTTTTTGCCTTTCTTGGTAAAACAAGCATTTAGCACAGTATCTGGTATATAATAAGCACTTAATTATTGCTTGTTGACTGACAGTTTAAAAATCCTCAAACTGGAAACCTCATATTAAAAAACAGCATAATTAATTATAATCTATCCTCATAAAACAAAGCAAAGACCCTCTGAGTAACTGACAGCTGGATGGGTTACTATGGATTCATCTACAGAGTTGTATGTGGTTCTTGGAGCATGAAGACCAGTAAAAACTGCAGCTTCTTACCACTGCTTTGAGTGAAAAAAAAAATGCTTATCATGGGCTCAACAATACAAGGAGTGGAGCAATAAAGACTGAGAAATGGCAATTTTTACTGATGAAACTCACTTTTTCATTCAACACTATACTAAAACCATTGTCAGAAGACATCCAAATAAGCCTATAAGATCTGAATATCATAAACACACTGAAAAAAGATCATCTCTCTACCCCTCAAAAATTAGAGATTTTTAAATTTCTACTAGACATCGGAATCTTGTCCTCATTACAGGAATTGATAAACTGACGAACATATTGATATAATGAAAAGCAGAATTATTCTGAAAATAGAGAATTTCCCAAATGAAGATAAGAACTCTAATAAAAGCTTATACTATGTCACATGTTATGAATTGTTATTCAAGTGATTGAGATAAACATGCCCCAATGGCTTGGAAAATCCTGATCAAAATTGCCACTGAAAACCCATGCACTATAATCAATGTTAGATTTGGAAACAGAAGGACTGTTCATCAATGGAATCTTATTAACTGAATGCCATCAAATGATATAATAAATGTAAAGTGTTTTGCAAACCTTAAAACACTTTATAAATTCTATGTATGTTGTTATAATTAAAATCCAATGTGATATATGGTTCATGATGAAAGAAAGTATGTGTCAAAATATTGCAAATTTATGTCAAATTGTATAAAATTGATTATAATAAAAGGAAATATTATACTTTAAAAGTTGTGAACTTTGTTGCATACATAAGCAAATTTATTTTACCTTGTCCCAATTAATTCTCACTCTATTGTAGGTCCCAATTCTGTTGTTTCATGACACTAAGCTCTCTGGGCCTCGATTTCCCCATTTCCAACATGGGAACAGACTAGAGAGAGAGAGTGTGTGTGTGTGTGTGTGTGTGTGTGTGTGTGTGTGTGGTATAAGAGAGAAAGTCTCATCCCACTTGGAAATGTATAACCTTGTGCAGGAATCAAAGGGGTGGGAGGAGGCCCAAATATCTTTATAGAGGCTTGAAAAGCAGATATGGAATTTTATTCTCAAATGTTTTCTAAATTAAATATTCTATATATATTTTGGGAAAATTAGCTTTAAAAATAAAAATAATAGCCATTACTTAGATTGTTCTTTATAAATATCTCATTAAACATATATATATATATATATATATATATATATATATGTATATATATATATATATATATATATATATATATACACACACACACATAAATATCCTCATAGTAACCAAGGGAGGCAGGTAATATTATCCCAAGTTTGAATATCTGTAGATTAAAAAACTGAGGCAGACAGATACTGATTTGCTCAGGTCACATAGCTAATAAGTATCTCATGCCACATTTGAACTTGTTTTCTTGACTTCAGGTCCAAAGTTTTACACACTAGTCACCTAACCCCTAGTTTTGTTATGAGTGTGTGTGTGTGTGTGTGTGTGTGTGCATGCGTGTTTGGCAGGAAAGCATTTTCATCTTTGCCTCCTAGTTTTCCTGCTTCCTTCATGTCTCAGCCAAAGCCTCTCATTCTGCCATAATCTTTTACTAGTCCTCCTTAACCTTAATGCCTTCACTTTTAGTTGAATTCCTTTATCTTGTATTTGTCCATAGCTATTTGTGTTTTGTCTCCCCCATTCAAATTTGAGGTCCTTGAGAAAAGGGACTGTTTGCTTGCCTCTCTTTGTATTCCCATAGCTTAGCAGCCAGGCAATCAATAAGCATTTATTAATTATCTATTGTTTAAGTCTACTAGTAGGTAATTAATAAATGTTAGTTGTTTTATTTACTCTAAACTGTAAGAACTACACATAAGCTAACTTTGATATTCTGTATTATCTTTAAAAACAAAATAATTAGAGGAAGAATTCCATTAACTTACTGTGCTATTAAAAAAGAAAAACCTTACATGATAACTTTATTGTATTTTAAAAGGAATAGCAAATTGTACATAATAGACAAAGTTTCATGTATATCATCTTTTTTATTATACTATGCTATGGAAATACTTGTTTTATTCCATAAATTAAAAATAAAATTAAAAAATATTTTGTCCAAGAGGCAACATTACATAATGGAATATACAGTATTGAAACTCGAGTCAGGAGAGAACTGAGTATCTTAGCTCTGACATTTACTGTCTTTTGATCACAGGCAAATCATTTAACTTCCCTGAGCCTAAATTCTTTCATTTGTAAAACAGAGACAATATATTTGGACTTTGGGATTATTTTGGATATGCTTAAAGTGATATGTAAACATGAGATTTGATTATATAGCTGCCTCAATGTTGAAGGAGGTCATAGATGGGGTTTGCCTCATTTTCCTTCCTTAAATGTTACATTCTTTTTCATTTGTCTTGGTGAAACCTTGGAATCTTGTAAATACAAGCATTTATTCAGTGCCTGCTGTATGCAAGATACTGTGCTAGATGCAATGAGAATACAAAGGCAAAACAAAAAGTAGCCCCTACAATCAAGAAGCTTATATTCTATTTGGGGAACTAACTGTTGTTAAGTAGTAAATTTGTTGAACAGCTGATAATTTACTTCCCAATTTTAATCATTTTGATTGGATTCCTTAAAAATTATACTTTACATTTTTAAACACAGTATATTAGACATAATCTGACTTTTGTGGAATAACCTTCATAATTCAATTAAATTAATGAATCTATATTATTATGTGTAGAATTAAGTAAGTTCACTTCTAATAGGGAGATGTAGAATAATGGATACAGGAAGACCTAGATTCAATTTCCACCACTGACACATACTCGTTGAGTGGTCTTAGGCAAGTCAATAGGTCACTTCAAATTTCCCTGTGCAACTCTCTAAGAATATAAGTCAGAGAACTGATAGAGGGAGTTTCCTATGCCAGTGAGATCACAGATCCAATCTTTATCCCTATGTTATATAATGCTGTAATATAAAGATGTTATCGATGGCTATTAAGGTTTATAATTTTACCTATTTTTATACTAAATGAACACCAAAATGACACACATTTGAGCTCCTCTGTCTGAATTTTTTCTAGGCTTCTAAATAGTTTCTTTGCCATTAGGCAAAAGTTACCTGTCACTTCTTGTTGATGTCAGTATGCTTGCCTCAAGGACCTCCTTCTAATTTACTGCCATAGAAACTAGTTAACCAAATCCATTAGTGTATATAAATTGCAAAATAGCTCCAAGTAAAGGAAAGAGGGCTCTTCCAGGCTTACCATCTCATTATTCTGGTTGATTAAAACACACGCACACACACACATACACACACACATATATACAGCATGTATCGATAGAGTATGTGTATGTATATTAGTGCTTATTTCATTATTCTCAGCAGTGTTTAGTCTAGATGAGGTTGGTAGATAGTTGAGTACTAGAGAGTGCCACTATATTTCTGACTCTGAGAGATGTCTGTGATCTCATCATTGAGATTTTTTTCAAAAACACTTCTCTCTCTCTCTCTCTCTCTCTCTCTCTCTCTGTATGTGTGTGTGTGTGTGTGTGTCTAACACACACACATGCATGCATACTATGTCTTCTATGCAATTGTGTTCATATCATTCCATAAGTCCTCTATAGAGGGTCTACCAAATATACTTGAGACATTTTTTTGTTTCTTTTACTCTTTTAAATATCATTATAACAATCAATCTGTTCATATGTTACTTCTTAATCTTAATATGACAACCCCATTCACTTTTCCTTTTATATGTGTTTTCTATGATGTCATCTATATTGTTTCTTCCACTATATTTCCACTATTGTTTCTACACTATAGTCTGACACATCCATTAAACATCTTTTTTTTTTAAATTAGGTCACCATAGTTTTATATTGGGGGCAACTAAGTAGCAGAGTGGATAGAGTGCCAGGTCTGGAGTCATTTTATCTGGCATCTCATGAAACAGATAAAAATACAAAACTGTTATTTCTTCAATAAAAAGGAACCAGAATACTGTAGGAATACAGAACTAATCTTGGGATACACTAAGGGTTCCAGATAGAAATCAGTACCTAGGCACCAAGAATAAAATTCTCTTCAGACTACTTTGGAATAGAGGTAACTCCCCAAAGATTCTCTGAGCCAAAGTAGTCCTAAGAAACCCTAGTACGGGAGTGGAGAATCTACATCCTTAAGGCCACATATGGCTGTCTAGGTCCTTAAGTGTGGCCTTTTGACTGAATCCAAATTTTACAGAGCAAATAATTTATATATATATATATATATATATAGTTCATCTTTTATATTCTAAAAATGAAATATTTAAAATACAAAGAAAAAATAAGTTTCAATGAAATAGTCCTCCCAGATTGACAAGCACAATTAAAATATTAGTAAGCCATGAGGGCTAAATTGATGACTTCATTCCAACTTCCTCCACCTGTTTTCACTACTTCATGAGGCTGGTTGGTGAGACTTTATGGGGTTACCTCCATAAAGTTATCAGCTTTTGACAACAGTGCTCTGTTTTTCTGTTTGAAGTGGAATTTGTGAATAGTTGCACAACTCAACAGCATTTCTTTTTAAATTTTGTCTGCTTAACAGCCCATCATGTCAAAGAAGACCAAGAGAACACTGAAGGAAGAAAACAAATTTTTAAATGAGCATTGGGAATTGCAATATTATCATGGTTGTGCTAAAGTTAAGATGATTTGCTTGCTTTATGATATTGCAATATCAACATTAAAGAAATTCAGTGCTCATTGGCACTATAACACTTGTAAGAACCACAAATATTTTAAATTAGAGGGAGAGGCATGAAATGTTGTATTGCAGAAATTGGAAGATGAAAAACAAAAACAAAGACAATTCTTTCAAGCAGCAATAAGACCTGGAAATAATGCCCTAAAGCAACTTATAAAGTAGTTTATATACTTGTGGAAAAGGGAAGCCATACAGTAACGTAGAAATTGTGAAAGAATGCATTGTCAAAGTTGTAGGATGTTTAGACCCCAATAATGTTTCAAAGTACAAACAACTGCCTCTTTCAAGGAGACCTATAACTGATCAGCAGCATGAATTGTCCTTCAACTTAACAGAATAATACTTCAAAAGGAAAATATGTATTATTCAATGATTTTGGATAAATCAATTGTTATTACTGACTTGGTGCAGGTTTTACACTTCCTTTAAATGATATGAGAAGATTTTCTTTGCTATGAAGCATTACTTGCTCTGGACACTCTTGGAAACAGGAACATGGGGCATAGATATATTCAATAACTTTCAAGATAAATGTCATGAAGTTAGACTGAATTTGGCAAATTTAATGAGTGTATGTATAGACTGTATACCTTCCATGACAGGAAAACATGAATGGCTTACTGCGTAAATAAAAAAAAGTATTCACAGTTCCAGATGCTCTCTTTTCTTTTCATTGTATGTTGCATCAGCAAAATCTCTGTGCTAAAGCTACTATTTTAAGTGATGCTTTGCAACAAGTTATAAGTATTTTCAACTACATTCATGCACTTGCAACACAGCATCATCAGTTTCATAACATGCTAAAGTTGAACAGTGAGATATTCAGTGTGGGTTTGCTACATCAGTCTAAAATGACTTGGCTATTGCAAGGACAAGTATTAGTCAAAATTTTCTCTCTCAGATAACAGATAGTTAAATTTTATGAAGAACAGAATCAGCAATGGGAATTATTGAAAGAATATTTCTATAGGAATTCTGCATTTTTGTCTGATATTATGTCAAATCAAAACTTGAATATTTCTTTGCAAAGTAAAACTAAGTCTATATATGATATGTGGCAAAAAATCCAAGCATTTAAAAAAAGCTATCGCTTTTCAAAACACTTCTTCAAAATGAAATTTTGTATGAATATTTTCCCCTGAGTAGCAGGATGATCTTTGAGAATCATATGAAGAATACACAGTTGTTCTAGACCTCTTAATTAGAGAATACAATGAAAGGTTCACTGACTTTGATGTTCATGACATCACACTCAAATTAGCATTTCAGCCTCAACCTAGTTGCTGCCACCAAGGCACTTAAAGAACTACAGATGTAATTGATTGAGCTCTCAGTAGATGACATTTTAAAGTCATTGTTTGATGCTAAGAAAGACCTAATTGAAATATGGATTAATGCTGTAAATGCTTCAGCAATATGCCCTAAAAATGCTTTCTTGCTTTTCAACCACTTATTGCTGCAAATCTACACTCTCCTATTTAACCCAAATCAAAACAGCCTTAAGGTCACAAATGACTGAAACTCATCTAGAGGATCAAATTGAAACCATTGATCTCCATGCTGCAACCAAATATTCAAATGCTTTTCAACAAAAAGCAGACATGACAAAGTCCTAAAAAGTTAGTTAACTTTAAAATTAACAAATAGTTTTTCATTTTTTGAAATTAAGTACAAAGAAGTTAGATTTATATAAAGTAATGTACATTTTTAAGTATATCTAATTGAAATTTTTTGAATGTGGCCTTATTTGATTACAACTAAATATTAATGCAATCTTCCAATATGAATAGGTTCCCCAGTGCTGCCCTAGGGCCATAATGAATTACAATCTCATTCAACATTGTATAGTACACACTATGTGTGAAAAATTGCATTAATCACTGCATGTATGATGTAAAATGAAATATCTCAGCCATTAAGGGAATTTTATAATCATATGTATGTTCATAACAAGATAAAAATGAAGAAAACAAAGTAAGTGAAGGTTAAAAAGAGAGATCAAAGGACTCTAGAAAAAGTGAGGTCTAGTAGCTTGTCATGTGGAGAGTAGATGTGGAAGGCTGCTACACACAGCAGATGGCACCTCAGATGAGTCTTGAGAAAAAGATTGTGAAAGGTGGGAATGAAAAAATGTATTTCAGGCATGGAAGATAACTTGTGCAAAACCTTGGGCAAAAGACAGAATGTCATATTGAAGAAATAGCAAGGTGGTTGTTCAGTTTCTTGTAAGGAAGTTCCTGAAGGGCAATGAAGTGAACTAAGGCTATAAAGTTAATGTGAAACTAGATTGTAGAAGCCTAGTCCAGGGAATATTCAGGAAGACTCAATACATTTAAAAAAATTAATCTTGTTTTATACACCTGTAAATATTCTTCACAATTTTCATTTCACAAACTGCTTAATTACCATTTTTAAACCTTGCACTTTTTGAAAGAAGCATTTAACTCTGGTTACAAAAACTCACAAAAAGACAATAATCTTCATCAAGTCTTTCATCTCTATATAATTCTGTCAATGAACATATTATTTCTAGGGATGCAAATGTTCATTATGAAAACTGAAACTAACCACGTATTTGATGTTTAATAGGATGTCTTAGACTGGCCAGATTTGACTTCATGTGTCTAAAGGATTTAATTTCTTTTTTCTTTAAGAAACTCTAGAAATCCCATAAGACTAAGTTACTTGTATAGTCTATGACTATCTGTGAACTGTTTATAAAATTTCTATTAAAAGGTTATATGATTTTTCTCAATTATTCTGCAATTAAATGCTATAATATTTATAGCATATCTCCATAATGAGATCTTTGGGCTTTAATACAGCTGAAATTTTAACTATCTGCACATTGGTTGTACTTTGAGATATTTTTTTTTTAATTTTTAATAAATTTCTTTATTTATTTTTAGTTTACCACACACGGTTCTACATAGTTTTGAGTTCCAGTTTTTCTCCCCTCCCTCCCTCCTCCCTCCCCAAGACGGCATGAAGTATCATATAACTGTCATGTATAACTTCGCATTGAATTAACTTATGCACTAGTCAAGTCGTGGAGAAATTTTAACCAAAATATGTAAAGTAAGTTAAAGTTATTAAATTTTTTAAAGTTCTTATTTTTCTACTTGAGATAAGATCAGTTAATTCCAAGATGCTAGAAATCTAGTATATGGTCATAGGTGTATGGTTGTTCTATATCATACAATTTTGGTCTCTGTGCTAAGTATTAGAATACTTCCACATCAGAGCTATACCTATCATTTTGAATTTTAGTTTGGTCAACTAGTCCCCCAACAGGTTAATTTAAACAATCATTTTAATAGATATTTCCTTCTTTTCATCATGTGGATCATGGAAGAGTATCACCAGAGCAGATCAGATTCCATGATGTACCCTCAGACATATTTTGGATTCTACTCATTCTTGATTATGCATGATAGACAAGTGCTACTACAATGTTCACTTAAAATTGTTTCACTATAAAAATTCCATGGGCACATGCTGACCTTTTCTAAAAATATATGTTAACAAAAACAATAAAATATTGAAAAATGTTTTTATCTCTCTGTAATTTTAACAACCCTGGCAATATTTTACTTCCCATAATGACAAACTAAGTTAATCTTTGAATAATAAAGAGGACATTTTAATTTTTTGCCCCTAAAGCTCATGCCATAAACTAAACAACATTTAATTCAATTGAATTTCACAAGTGGTTCCATCACAATATAGTAATTACTATTATTAGTATATCTATAGATATTTTCAATTTGACAAATTTCCCTTTGCTCCAAAATATATTTTTGAGAATGTAAACAAATTAATTTGATGCATGTGCACTAGTACTATTCTGTAACATACTTTAAAAATGGACTTCAAAAGTCTGCATGAATTTTTGAGAGCACGAAGAACATACTAGCACCTACCTTACAGGGTTGTTGTGAGGATCAAATGAGAATATGTGTTTATATACATATATACACACATACATACATAGATATACACACATATATTGCTTTGCAAACATTAAAGTTTGACATCATTCTTTATCAATATCATCATCTCATCACTGGGGAACTCCCTCATATGGAAACTGGAAACTGCAGACTGACAGTTCATCTGTAACTTATTGCCTAAGAGAGCTGCCTGGGGGTCCTGAGACACTAAGTGATTCGTCCACGAACATAAATCCACAATGTGTGAGAGAAAAGACTTGATTCTAAGGCCTATGCTTTATACATTATCACAAAATACCTCTCTGAGGAAAAATAAAAATATACTAAAACATGAATTAAAACATGAGAATTTCCAATCACTTAATTTTTTAATCCAGCATTGTTTGCTAAGGCTTAAAATAATTCCTTTCTCTAGTGAAAGAAATTTTCATGTTCAAAATTTACTGACAGTGAAATCTTGCTTCTGATTCCTAGGCATTTTGTCGTTTTGAGTAATTTTTCAGTTGTGCCTGACTCTTCATGACCCATTTTGGTGTTTTCCTGGCAAAGATACTGGAGTGGTTTGCCACTTCCTTCTCCAGCTCATTTTACAGGTGAGAAACTGAGGCAAAGAAGTGACTGATCCAGGGTCACACAGCTAGTAAGTTGTTTGAAGTCAGATTTGAACTCATGAAGATGAGTATTCCTGATTCCAAGCCCAGCACACTACCTGCTGCACTACCTTGCTGCCCTATGCTTTTATAGAAAAATTATTGCATTGAAACCATCATATGACTAATGTTTTATTTAGTTGATTTCTAAATTAACAAAAATATAAGTTGGGAGTTCATATTACATAGTGTGTAAAAATCTTTGGCTCATTTTTGCCTTTCACATACTTAATAATAAAGATTCTAGAATTTTAAAAATGTAATGCCTGGATCTCTCCTTAATTATTCATATGTAATTCCATTGAAATCAGTATTTGCTTATCTGGAGTTGCAGAATTTCTCTTGGAGCTATTATTTAATGATTTATATTCAGGGCTATTAATAAATTCTATAAAAAAGAAAGGCAAAATTTTCAAGTGGGCAATTCACAGTCCTATCTTCATTAAGGGCAAAATGTTCCTTTCCTAATGTCTCTGGATTCCTGTAGTTTGCTGCCTTGTATAGGCAGAACACCCATGGATGCTAATGGCAGCTTTGAATAGACACAGAATAGATCAGAAGTTGATTTTGTGGAATAATTCCTTTCAAAAATGTCTCAGTTACCTAAGTTGCTCATAAGATATAAAATGGTTTTTCCCCCTTTGAAGTAGCTCATACAGATTTTCCTTTTGAGCGTGGTTTTCTTATAATACAGTAACACTTCTTTCCACTAAATTATGCTTTTAAAAAAATCCAACGAAACGATAAAGCAAAACCACAGTCAAAGACAGATAACTACATGGCAATATTTCTCTAAGTGGGCATTGTGGGTGAAAAGTAGTTATTCTGTATAGAAATCACACAATTTTGAAATGTTACAGAATTTAATCATTTACAAAATACAGTCAAAAGTATTTCATAATGTAATCTAATGATCTGCATAAAACTTTAGAAAATGGGAAATAATCCAATTAAATTAAACAGACTGTGGTGGGCTTTTTATAATGCTCAAATATTTCAATTCTCAATAGTTAATAGGCTTTTGATGAAATGGATTTCTTAACAAACCTCTGTTTGACAAATAAAATCATTACATAAAACTAGAAAGTCTATATTTCCTTTAAAAATAATGATATGAATAACTTTAATTTATGATACCATGCAAACATTTTTCTCTCACTTGTTCACTATATCATAATAGTTTTAAAAGTATGATTTTTCAGTTACAGACCCCCAGAATTCAAAGTAAGAAGTAATCTCAAAACCAAGCTGATTCCATTTGTACTTGAGAAAGTATCATAACATCTCCTAAAAGCAACTATCCATCATCTACTAGAAGACCTTAAGTGAAAGGAAATTGCTGCCTCTTTAGGTATTTGATTAACTTTGGAAAGTTTTTCATTTGTTAAGAAGGCTCTCCTTTGTTAGGGGAAAAATCCATCAATCTTCAGTTTCTACTAATTGTTCCAAATTCTGCTTTTTTCAGCTGTAGCATCCCTCTTCCGCAAGATAGCCTTTCCACAGGACAACTCAAAATCTTTTTTTTTCAGTTTGATCATTACTAGTTTTGGTAACTGAGTTTCATATATCATCATTTTCAGTTTTATCGTTCTAGATACCCTCTCTAGGATGTGCTCCTGTTTTTCAATTCTCCTCATAAAGCATGGTACTAACAATGGAGAACAATACTACGTATGCTATTTGATGGAGGCAGAGTATAGTGAAAAGCTCCTTTCTGCATTATGAAAACTATTGCTCTACAAATATATTGTCTAATTAAAATGTTTTACTACCATGTCATATACGTACTTACTGAGTTTGCCATGCATTAAAACTCAGGGTTTTTTTGCCTGACATGTTATATAGGAATATCTCTCCCATCTTTTACAATTTTTAAGACAATATTATGACATTATAATTGTTATCCCATAAAATACTCTAACTTGTTTTTCATTACTTACCTCTTTGTTAACTGTTTTTATAAAAAAAGTACTAATAAACTAGTACTTTGAGAAAGAAATAGATTAATAAGACCTATTAGATGAGTGACCATTGGCTCAACTCTCTAAGTCTTAATCTTCTGGTCTCCAAAATGACTAATATCTTCTAGAATAAGCATTCTATAAGTACATGAACCAAATTTATTTCCCTACGACCCACTACTCCCTTGGGCCCAAGTAATTTGATTTTAATTCCTACCATTCTATGGAATTATTGCTTTCAAATATAACAAAGAAGTAAGTAGAACAGAAAATCAAAGGTGGGAAAGTGTCCCCAGGATGAGAGATTTAAAGAATTGCTTATAAATAATTATATTCATTTAAGGAAGAAGTAGAAGGAGGACAGAGATTGGACAGAACCTGGTATTGTGAGAGGAAGCAGTAACAGGTTGCTGGAGATGGTGAGAGTACTGTAAGAGTAAGAGTGGGAACAGACTACACGGCAAATTTTATCAATTTGCTAGATTCTTTGGAGATAGCAAAAACTGGCAGGATCCAAGCTTTGGCCTGGCCTGGGAGGGAAAGGGTCATCTAGGCCTGGCCCAGGGAGTCCATGATCTCAAGCCCAAAAGCAGTGTCAAAGGGTCAACTCATACAGAAAATATTCATTCCAGGGATCCCAGGCCCCTTCAGAGGTTGGACTGCCCAGGAAAGTCTAATAGTTCTCCAGCTACTTTTCAGCATATTAGGGGTGGGTTGGGCGGGTGGATATAAGAAAATTCAAGTGTGTCATGACAGCAATGAGAAATAGCCCACAAGCTCTTGTTGTAGGACATCTCTAATCCCCCCAATTTTTTTTTTGCCTCAGATCTTCACCCTCTCAAGCTGTGTTTCTAAAAGTAAAGTGTTTTGAAACATTACATCTCAAATGATCATGTCTATGTTTCCATGACCGAAATGGATTAAATATTTCTTCTTTGGGTTTTTCCCCCTTCCCCCAGTGTATACATATGCATGTATATCTATCTGTCTATATATATATCTATATCTATATCTATATCTTTATCTATATATGTATATACAGATACATACATATAAATGTTTGTCTGTATATATATGTATGTATATATATATGCATTATATGTATATATATATATATATATGTGTGTGTATATAGACACACACACATATTTCTGCTTTGCTTTGGAAAACACAATGGCCAGTCACAGTTCACTCATTCGACTACAAAATATGATATAGTCAATCTTTAGGCTTTGTTTAATTTTAACAAGTTAACTAGTTGCACAAGGAATCCACTCAAGTTATGTTAAAGATTATCTATTAAACACTTGCTATATATCAGGCACGAAGCTATTAAGCACTGAAGATACAAATGCAAACAAAAAAGGTAGTCCTCAAAGAGCTTACATTATAATGGGGGAAGACAACACATAATGGAAACATCAACTATCTATTTAGGGAGTTTGGCACAGTGCCTGGAACAAAGAAGGGATTTTAAAAATGTTGATTAGTCGATTGATTAAGGATCATAACTGGCTGAGGAGAGTTCATTTGGAATAATCTTGCTAGGTTCTAGAGAATTATTTCCCTCATGACTGATAAAGATGGCTAGTGTCTCTAGGGCACCTCCTCTAGATATCATTACCCATGATTAGAATCACAGAATCTAAGAGGTAAAGGGGTATACAGAGTTCATGTAGCCTGACCATACCTGAACAGGAATTCTCTTTAAATGATTTTCCTTTCCATTTATATTGCTTACATGTCAGTTCAAGTCATTTCTAGGTAGTTGTAATTACATTTGAAATATTTTCCTTCAAGAGTCCAATAGTTTCCACTCTCTCTGACCCATCTGACACATTTTCCCCTAGATTAATGTTTCTGGAACACAATTAAAAAAATTAGGACACAACTTCTGTCCAAAGTCACCCTCATTGACCAGAGTTTAAATATCAAATTAAACTTAGAATTTAAAATTTAAACTTAGAATTTTATATTTTAGTGTATATTTGTGTGTATATATATACATATATATATATATGCTAAATTTTGATAAGAATTGATCAAACTGTCCTCCCATTTTAATTCCTACATTTGGTGGCAAATAGCTCTTCAAATGAATGATTTTATGATAAATCAGCCTCCATAGCAAAGAAAGGGGAAGAGGAGGGACAGAAAACTCTTAAATAAAACTTACATATTGAAATGCTTTTTTATTGCTGAATATTGTTTATAATTGACCTTAAACCCTCAGGAAGGCTGAAGATGGGCCCTCTGTACCTACCAAGCCTGTATTCAATGTAGCATATATGTGTGTTAGGAGGAAATTGAGATTGGGTGTGTTTTGTAAGCTTTTTAAAAGGAGGGCAACGATCATCAAAAGATAGCAAGTTTTCAACAAGTATAGATCACCCGAAACTAACATTCCATTTTTGGTAGGGAAATGCTACCACATTGTTAAATGCTTTGCTGATATTTAAGGATAGATTTCTTATACTATCCAAGTGAACAAGATGAAGAAATAAAAATTCACTGATAGCTGAGTCCAAAGTTAGGTTGATTCAGAGCTCTTGGATTGGTTTCAACTGGCTAAAACAATTTTCCACATCTAGAAAAAAGAAATCCAATGGGAATAGATGTAAATTCCTACATATAGAACTGAATTTTTTAAACTGCCAGGAACACTGAGTAATAGAAGCATGACTAATGATTCATTTGCATGAAAAATATCTGAAAGTTGTAGGAAATTACAAACTCAAATGAATCAATAGGGTAATATGGCCGAATTGGTAATTAGGGTAGGATTTTCTTTTTACTGTTTTCCTTTTTGGGCCATTGTTGTAATCAAGTGACTTTGATGAGTCTGGCCTTTGCTTCTTTGATTAAATCAGGAGTCTGTGATGACCTGCTTAAGAAACAAGAAAGCCAAGTTCTCATTGGTTTGAGGAGCATGGTTATGATGCTATTTGACCCTGAATAGAGTCTATAAACTCAGAGGTTAGCGTTTTGTTTGGGGCTCTCACTCGCTGGAAGAGTGTTGTGTGATTTGACCAGATGAGACCTCCAGTAGCCATTGTTAAGAGCCCCCCATATCTGAAAACCCAAATGTTGGTGCTTCTCTCTCTGTTAACTGTGAATGTAATATTTTGGTCAGAATGATTTGTGTTTATTTGCTCTGTTTATATAATGTATGCTTGTAATTTTTGTTTGTATTCTCTTTGAAATTCAGGGTGCTGGCTTTTCTACCTGATCTAAGTGAATGGTATATGCATGTTTAATTAGAATGAGGTTGTTAACCCCTTAAAGTTGTTTTCCTTAGAAAAGCAGACCAAAGGACCTGTGCTAGCAGCCTTCCTGCGTGCTGGTGTTGTTGGTCTTACATAGCCACAGTAGTGGCAAGCAGCTTTGTTGTTACAATGGCAGATAAAAAAATTCAATTCTGTCTTAAGCTTTAACTAGTGCATGACACCCTACATAATGAAGATGGAAGTCTCATTGTGTTTCAAAGCTACAACATTGTCCTAAGTTTGTAGCATATCATTTCTGGAAGGAAAGTGTGAACCTAATGCATTACGTTCTGAAGAGTACTGAACATGAAGTGAAGAGACTAAAGATGATGAGATATGATGATCAGTTGAAGAAATTGCCTGTTAGACAGAAGCATTAGTTTTAATTAAAATTTTAATTTATTTTTTATTTCAAGGACTATCTGTTGTTATTGTTGTTGTTATTGTGCCTGACACTTCATTACCTCATTTGGAGTTTTCTCTTCAAATATAATAGAATGTTCTCTCATTTCTTTCTCCAGCTCATTTTACAGATGTGAAACCGAGGCAAACAGGGTTAAGTGACTTGCCCAGGATCACATAGGTAGTAAAGTGTCTGAGGCCAAATTTGAACTCAAGAAGATGAATCTTTCTCACTTCAGGCCCAGCACTCTATGCATTGTACCTAGCTGTGAAGAGCTATGAGTAGAAATTATAAAGAGATAGATTTCATCTTAGAGCAAGAAAACACTTATGCAAAATAATGTAAAAGTGTAAAAGCCCACTCTCTGAAGGTTAGAAAAAGAAACTGGAAACCACTTGGCAATCATGTTGTATAGATGTTTCTCTATCTGATATGTGTTTGCCTACATGGTTTCTGGAGCCCCTTCCAACTCAGACTCTGTGAAATCTATGATTCTGGTTATAAAGAAAGTTATTGGCAGAGCCATAACTGGAACCTAGGATTCCTTGACTCCCAGTATTCTTTCCACTATAGTAATATTCATACTACTACCTTAAAAGATTGTTGTAAGAGTCAAATGAAATAATGTCTATATTATACTTTGAAATGATAAAATGACAAATGCAGCCATGTATGTTTGTTATTGTTACTATAAGTAAGGCCACAATAGAAATATGCCATTTATTATCTGGATTAATCATGGAATAGGGTTTATTTTCCTGTAAATCATCACCTTTTAGTATTTCTACACCCAATAAGGCAAAATCTTAGTGGAAGGTGAAATGCTGCACATTATATAAAACATTAAATTTTTACACAATGAACCTTTGGTTGAAAAGAAAAAGATAATTTAAAAGTATTAAGAAACATCATTTTTTTTTAGTCCCTGTTCCAAATTTTCTACTAGAATTGTTTAAATATCCACGTAAGGTTTCATAAACACTAACAAGAGCTCAGCAAATGTTGATGAGTAGAAAAAGGAAAGTGAAAGTTTTTCTCATATTATTTGGTAAGATATTGAAAAACAGAATTATTATAATTGCAAACTACAAACAGATATCCTTGAGTGCTAAAAGGTAAGGAATTTTGGCATGGCCTAATGATTTGCTTAAAAGTGTTTCAACTTCTTTTCCACAAACTTTAATTTAACTCTCTGAAATATGTTCTGTGAAGGGTCTACCTACACTCACCTAGGAGGAGAAATAACTAGAATGTGAAAGAAAAGTGCTAGAGAAGGAAGTTAAGTAACAAAAATTGTAGTATTTAAAGTTCTGTAATACATTGTCACAAAATTTAAAGGGCAATCCAAAACTATCCCTTCACAGTGATTGTTCTAAATGGAAAGTAAGTTCTTTGGAGGCTAGGACTATTTATTTTGTCCTTCTATACTCAATGTCTTGCACAAAGTAGGCATTGAATGTACTTACTCAATGAAATTGATGTATATGTATATATATACACACACACACACACACATATATATATATATATATATATATATATATAGAGAGAGAGAGAGAGAGAGAGAGAGACTACTTGATTTTACATTTTCCAGACAAGAAATTATGTGTTTCATTAAGTGATATGAATACCCAAGTTCAATTTTTTCCTGACTTAATATTATTAAGACTTCAAACTAAAGTCCTATACCAATGCATCACCATGGCACAGAGATAACTTTAGTGTCATGAAAGTGCAGAGCTATAACTAGAAAAAACTCCTCATATGAGCCTGGTATATTTGTTGCCTGGAAAGTGCTAAAATATTGCTCATTTGTTATTGACAACATAGTATACTTATTATCAGGACACTATATGCAAAGGAAAGTTTTCATCAGACATAAAAAAGGGTTACTCCCATAAAAATGTTGAGTACCAAGGAGACATTTAAAAAATACTCAGCAGTTGATTCAATTTATTTTTTATTTGTGTGCTTCCAATTATTTAATGTTGAATTGCAAAATAATATACCTAAAAGAAGCTTATGTAAACATAAATAACCCAAACTAGCTTTCTAAGCCATTGATAAATGGCATTTTTTTATTAAAATTAAATGATAAAACACAGACACATGTGTGATGTGTTCTCCTGCCCCCATATACATGCAAATACATAATATATGTTTTAGTTCTGAGTTTCTTAAACCTTTTTCTTCCTTTAATTCTTTGTTTAACTTTAAATAAACCAGTGTAGAGAAAAAATACAGGGAAAACCAGAACTTAAATTTTTCTTATACAAGTACCAGTAAATTAGAAATGAGAAAACATGCAATCCAGACTCTGGATTTTTCCATTTTGTAACTATATGGCTTTAACCAAATCATTTAGGTTCTTTGTTCCAGGTTGCCTTCTCTACAAAATGAGGAGGTTAGACTTCCAATGTCCTTTCCTTTCAGAACTTCCTATGTATCTATAGAAAACTACAAGTTAATTCTAGTATTTAGATCTTTTCTTTTGTTTGTTTTCTTTGGGGTGGGGGAGGAGGAGATTAATTTTTGTTTGTAGAATCAGTTTAAAAAATGGTTAATGCTTTCTTAGCTTTCATTATTCCAGCACTTAACCAGATGTTAAAAGAAAGCCAACTACACTTGAATAGCTTTCTTAACTCTTTTCCATAACTTGTTACATCATATAAATTCTATAACCTATGTGACTTAAGTCCTGTAGCTATATAATGAGCATTGCATGCTAATTTTGGTACAAATTTCCACAATTAAGCTTTACAACCTAAGGACGTGGGTTACAAAGGACAACTATTTTTACATGGCATACTTTAGGTACTATAAGAGTAGAGACAGATGGAACAAAACGTAGCAAAAAAAAAAAAAATAAAAGAATTAAGGAAAGCCTGAAATACAGGTAGGAAATATGTCATGTCTTACACAGTAGATGTTCAATATGTCTTCCTTATATCAGAGAAATTGAAGAAAATATTTACTATAAATAAATGCAAAGGGAAAGAGGTACAATTTTATGGTATATTTGTTAGTACTTAAAAAAAACCTTTAAAATTATCTTTCGCTTTTGTTACACAAGCATTAAGCAGATATTTGGGAGTGATTTAATAATGTCATTCAAATCCATTTCTTCCAAGAATGGATTCTTCTTGTGAAGAAAAGCAGGTTTTTGTGTTTCTAGGGAAAATCTTATTCTCTTTCCCTATGAAAGAGAGGGGGAGAGAGAGAGAGAGAGAGAGAGAGAGAGAGAGAGAGAGAGAGAGAGAGAGAGAGAGAGAGAGAGAAGAGAGAGAGAGAGAAGAAGAAGAAGAAGAAGAAGAAGAAGAAGAAGAAGAAGAAGAAGAAGAAGAAAAAGAAGAAGAAGAAGAAGAAGAAAAGAAGAAGAAGAAAAAATGCTTAAGGCTAAGTCAGTATTTTAAGCTTCTAAAATTTTATCCAGGTAAAAGTAGCTATTGATTGTTAATTATAATTGAAAATATTCCCACAATTTTAGTTGTTTACAATTAAGTCTATATAGTTTTGCATCATTTTTCAATGACGGGCCAAAGTTGTGAGGGACTATTAGGTAGTTTCCACACAAAATCATGAATCTAGCTTATTTTTGGAAAGATAAAAAAACACATCCCCAGGGATGGTTAATACATTTTAAATTTTTTATAAATATCATGTTTTCTCCTATTACAAGAAAAAAGGAGACATTTTAGCTAATTCTATCATTGTTATTCTACTCTTCATTACCCCATTTGAGGTTTTCTTAGCAAAGATGCAAAATGGCTTACCATTTCCTTTTCCAATAGATGAGGAACTGAGGCAAACATGGTTAAGTGACTTCCCCAGGGCCACACAGCTAATTAGTTTCTACTAATTCTAACCTAGTTTAATTTAGAGAATTACTTACTAAAATCATTAATTTGAATAAGAAAAATAATTATGCTGGAAGCTTTTTAAAAAATCATCAATGATCATAATCATTGAAAGTATTTATTCAAACATCTAACAGTGTTCATATGCTATTAGGTGAAACAGAAAGCCAATTAAATTGGCATAATAATCACCATCTAGGTACTTGTAAATTAAGAAAAATCATACTTATATGGACAAGAATATTAAGGACCAACTGTGCAAATATATATATTGAACAAATGTTTTGCAGCAATTGCAAACATAAAAATTTCATGTAGTTAATGGGGTGGTGAGTGAAAATTATTTCACAGAAATTATGTCGGTGAGTGAGAAAGTACCAAAACTAATATTTTATTCAGTTTGTGATTTCCTAAAGATGAGATTTGGGAGCAGACTGAATTGCTAGGTTTGGCTAACGAAGGCTGCATGATTCTTTACCAGGGGGAACAGATGCAGGGATACTATTTGGGAAGAGGCGAAGAAATGGGTGTGGTTGTTTCTGTAGTCATGCCCAACTCCTTCTGTTTCCATTTGGGGTTTTCTTGGCAAAGATACTGGAATGGTTTGCTATTTCCTTCTCCAGTCCACTTTACAGATTAGGAAACTGAGAAAAATAGGTTTAAGTTCCTTGCCCAGGGTCACACAAGTAGTAAGTGTCTGACATCAGATTTGAACTCAGGAAAATAAGTCTTCCTGACTTCAGGCCCAGTACTCTATTCACTGTGCCACCTAGCTGATCAGAATACACATACAAATGCCAGTAACTACTTTAAATAATTATTTTTATATTTTAATTTATAGAATTTATTCTAATATCTAAAAAATGTAGACAGGAAAACTTTGCATGAAGGAATATTCCACTGGAATGAAAAGATAGTAATTGGCTGATACCTCTATAAACCGATAAACAAATATATTGGGAGGATTAAGAAGCAAGACTTAGCAAAAGAAGAATCTGCAAATCACAAAGATGAAATCTTGGGTAGTAATAAATGATCATATACTTTAAATGGAAGGTAAACAGAATTTGAAAGTATTTTAAGAAAAAGCAAGCACATCTATCAGGCATGGCATGATTCATCTATTTATGGGGTTCTGTTATTATTGGCATTATATTTAAAAGGGAAATAGTCTATACTACTATAAAGTCTCTTTAATTCAGCAATTTACTTACTAGTCCTTATGTACATACTTCTATAGGAAATAATAATTGATGCACATAATCATGGATTTTAGGCATTGCAAAAATACAAAGTGATTTCTGAATAATCAAATAGAGATTTTTTGGTATGCTACTAATCTAGAGTTATGTTTTGTTGCATTCTAATTATTTGAAAATATCTAGTAAATATGGCATATGTTTATTTATCAAAGTATTAGACTAAGCAAAACATTAGATGAGCATGTTTGGCTAAAACGAGTTTATCGGAGAATGTAACTGAATCTGGGCTGCTATACTTTGCCATACTAGAAAACTAATGACATATAGACTACTTCATAAACTGCCAGTTATACCCAATATATCCTAACATTAGTGTGGATTAAAAATTTTCAGTTCTAACTAGTTCAAATGATATATACTAAATTACATTCTACCTAAACTATTTTCCCACCTTTCTCTTGAAGATCTATATTTTGTGTTACTCATTATTTGCTTTGTACTTGGTCAAAGGAACAAAATTATTTACATACATACATATATATATATGTATATATATAATAAATGTTTGTTAATTGTTAAGAATCTACAACACACCAACTTTTCATAAATCAATAAGTTATCTTAAGTAGGAAGAAACAGATAGCCAGCCCTTCAGTTTATCAAATACGTTTGCTGAATAACTCCATTAAGACAATTTTAGTATTGCCTTCATGTGACATTTTGCTCTCTGAGATAATTCTAAATAGGGAATGTAGAACACCACCAACAAAATCCAATACATTGTCTAATCTTTTTATGACAAACAAGGCCTGGTAGTAATAAACTATCTTATAGAATATTGAGTATTTACATTGAGCTTCATAAAAGTACATCCTTCCTTGAGCATATAGCTACTTTACATTCCCTTTTGAATGGTTATTAGTGTTTTAAAATGTTAATTATTTTATTCAGCCTACAGATACTCATGTGCAAACTTACCTGGAACATCTAAGCCCCAGAGAGAAATTGTTTCTGCACGTTTCTAATTCTCTACAGAATTATTTGAGACGACATTTCTTTCATGTGCTTTGAGCACCCAACTGAACACCTCTCCTTCTAAAACTGGCTCCTGATTTTCCCAGGAAGTATATTTATATTCATATTCATATTTATTTTCTAGCTGAATGATATAAATTATGATGAAAGTCATTTGTAAAGAGAATCAGGGCTTACTGCTCTGCCTTACACACAGTAAATGTTTTGTAAATATTTTCTGAATAGAATTCATTTTGTCATAACTTTGATTATATTGCCTCTAGGTAGGCAGCATGATATAGTAGAAAGATGTATAGGTATGGGGTGAAGAAGACTTGAGTTCTAATCTTGCCTCTGAGATATATCACGTGACCTCAGTCTGTAAGGCTGTTCTCTAAGAGTATAAATTACAGGTGACTTACTGATAGGTATCACTAGAGGGAGTTTCTGTAACAAGAATTCACTACACTAAAGAAATCAGAAGCCTAGACCAGGAAAATCTCTAAAAGCCTGTAGTCAGATAACCCCTAAAAACTACAGGTTCACTGAATGCAGTGGAAGAGTAGGCCATTGTATTTTAATGCACTTCAATTAAGCACAAGTGGTCTAACATAGCATGTTTTAGAAATGCATTGATGTCAGTAAATTCATATAATCTACATCAATAATAACATGAAGAACAGTATTAATAATGTTTTTTGTGCATGGTGCATAAATATGTGAATGGGAAATGCCAAACAATTCAACCTTAAACTTAATAATCAAACATAAAATATAGTAGGAGAAGAGAAAACAAATCTAGTGATTTTCATGTCAGTTTGCCTTTTTTCATTAGAAAGACTCAAATGATTTAAATACAACATTTAAATATTCCATATTGCCAAAAGAAGCTGGGGAAAAATTCCAATAATTTTTAATAATTAGGAAAAAAGGAGGCAAAAATAAATCCAGCACCATTAAGTCTAGAGGAGCACAAGTATACCCAGAAACAGTAAGTTTAGTAATCTGTCCCTATATACACAAGGCAGTTAGGTGGTGCAATGGACAGAGAGTGAGCCTAGAGTCAGGAAGACCTGAGTTCAAATCTGACCTCCGACACCTGCTGGACTAGTCACTTAGCCCTGTTTACCTCAGTTTCCTTACCTGTAAAGTGAACTGAAGAAGGAAAAGGGAAACCACTCTAGTGTCTTTCAAAGAAAACCCCAAATGGAGACACAGAGAGTTGGACAGAAAAATAACAGTAACCCTTATGTACATAAAACAGAGCTAGGACTAAATCTAAGGTCTCATGACTTTTAGGCCAGCCCTCTTTCCACATTTCCTATATAGCCAGGAGACCAAATTTTCAAATAAACAAACAGAAGTTTCAAATGGGCTTGGGTTCTTTGTATTTTTCTATTAAAGCACTTATCTGAACCAGAAGAGAAAAGCCCTGGAAGAGCAATTTAAGGGGAAAGATCTCTTTAGTGTGTGAAGAACAATAAAAGGCGGTCCAAGACAAGAAAGCAAATGTAGACATCTTTGAAAGGGGAAGTGATTCATTTGCAAAGAGTCAGCAGTGTGGATGTGTGCCCAAGGAAGCCACAAGAAAAACTGCATTATCTATTTCACCTCAGACTTAGCCCCAATACTTGTGTGTGGTGTTGTTTTTGACTAAAAATGATTTGCATGTGTTCTAAAAGGAACAGCTCAATCCAGGAAATGGAAAATAGCATGAAAACAAATCCCTATGAAAACAAGAATATAATATAAGGAACCACAGAGGCCAACTAATCTCCACTCCCTCCATTCTCCCTCCCCATTGCTTTACAATTAAAGAAACTGAAGAAATCTGAGAGAAGGAATTTGTCTGATATCATGGAACAAATTAATAAAACCAAGTATTTTAATTCATTGCCCTCACTATTTATCTTTTTACCGAACTGGAGTTTAATGAAGAAATTATAAAGGTGAATAGATTGATAAAGAAACTCAAAAGAGATGTCAATTTTTGATGCACCTCTCATTTGTTCCTCTCCATTCAAAAAGATATTCTTGATTGATAGTAGTATAAACATCATTGAAATGGTATGTAAATTAATTTTCAAAGGTTACTCAGGTCAAAATATTGACTGAATTTATCAAAAGCTTAGGGAATAAGTAGACTATTTACATCTCTTGATGGTAAGCAGCTCCCTCTTAAGAGCAGAGACAGCTGGGTAAATGCAACGAGTACTAGGAGGAGAGTCAAATCCACAGGACATTGAAGTAACTATCCTCTTAGTTCTTGACAGTGTTATAACCAGAATTGATCCTTAGAACTGTACAAGACACTGGGCAAATAGGATAGCAACTGAAAGCACAAATAAGATTCACTTCAATCCTTTTTTTTCCCATAAGAATGCACTTGTAGACTTTTTTTTTTAATTTTAACACCAATTTCTAATGTAAGATCTAGGAAAATATGTGCATAAGGAGAAGTAGCCCCCTACATACTTTTTTTCCCTCCCAGATCTTTTTTGGTATACTGTAAAAAGCATAAGCTTTCCACCTGCTGCTCTGCCTGATTTCAATTTCCAGGAACAAGATGCCTCACCTAGGATAAACCAATCACTTTAAGTCTCAACACCAGGCTGCTAACTCAACCTTGGATACTCATTTTCTTCTTGTTGTTCAGTCATGTCCAATTTTCCTTAACCCCATTTAGGGGTTTTCTTGGCAAAGACACTGGAGTGGTTTGCCCTTTCCTTCTCCAGCTCATTTTACAAAATGAGGAAACTGAGGCAAACAAGGTTAAGTGACTTGCCCAGAGTCACAGGGCTAGTAAGTAACTGAGGCTGGATTTGAACTCAGATCTTCCTGACTGCAGGCCATGCATGCTATTCACTGAGCCACCTAGCTGCCCTTGGGATACTCAACAACTTCCTATTTCTCTCAGCTTTCTCACCCTCTGACTGGAGGGCTGGAGGGAAGTGCACTTAGCTCCTCTCAATGATTTCTTTGATGGAAGGCAGGAATTGCACTCACTCCACTTTCCATCAGCAACTTACCTTGGTTTCAACTGCAGTGAACATGATGGCCCAAGGCCAGTCCCCCTGGACCCCAAACCTTTCTAGCTTCCTTTTGTGTATAGACTTTCCCCGTTAGATTGTAAAGTTCTTGAAGGCAGAAGCTTTCTTTTTCTTATTTGCATCCCCAGTGTTTAACATAATTCCTAACATATAATAGGTGCTTAGTAAATGTTTATTGAATTGGATTTATTTAACTTTCTCGATAAGGAGATATTAATATAATAAGAGGGCATAATAGCAATGAGATCAACTTTTCAAAGAAATGAAGGAGTAACTTTTAAATTAGTTTGAGGTTGAAATTAAAAGGTAGTATGTTTCAGTGGACAGAGAGCTGACATTGAAGCCAAAAAGACGTGAGTCCAAGACCTGCCCTTGACATATATTGGCTATGTGACCCTGGGTAAGTCACAACTCCTCAGGGCTCTAGGCTACTCTCAAGGACTATAAGTTACCAAAAAACCTCCAACCTGCATTGGAGGAGGGAGTTTCCTCATCAGCGAGTTCCCTATATCAATGAAATCACAGGTTCAGTCCCTATCCTCAGACTTGGTATCATGGTGTAGCATAAAGTACCATTGACAGCAATCTGAATACTTTGGTTTTAATCTCTATTTTGCCACTTACGACTCTTGTGATCTCAGGCAAATCTTTGGATCTCAGTTTCCTCCCCTATAAAAAGACATGGGAACTAGGTATTCCTTAAGGCCCCTTCTAACACTTAAGCTCTATGAATCTATGGTCAAGACTGAGGCAAAAATCACCTCAAACAATGATTGATAGAAGGGCCTAGATTGATTTCTTGGACAGCTCTGGGCATTTAAAAGCAGGTAGTAGAGTAGGCAAAGACACGACTGGTCAAAAACAAACATTATTAAGAAAGATATTGAGGTACGGTTCACAGGAAATAAGAAAGAAGTACAACAAGTCTTAGGAAATCCTTATCTGGGATATGGAACTCTAATTCTGGAATTTTTAAAAGATTAAACCAGAGGGGGAAAGTAGGTAGGGAGTTTTGCCAGATTAAAGAAGTGGGTTCCAATGGTAGAGAGTTTCTATATAGAATATATATATATATAATTTTTTCATAGGGGCTTAACGGAACCAGGAGATGAACATTGTAATGCATGTGGAAAATAATATCATTATACACAAAGTTCAGTAATTGGAAAACATGAATATTAGAAAAATGAAGTTTAAATGGATAGTTTCATTTTACCTTTGGTATTATACAGGATCATTTGAAAACGACCACATTTTGATCCTATTTAATCCATCAAAGAATCTCTTAATAACCCTGATTATTTCTCTGTGGGAGAGGGAAACCTGGGAAACCTGGTGAAACTGTGAACAAAACACCTTTTTTAATTCTTTGTGGGGAAGGAGAAGGTAGGGAAGGAAAACTTAAAGGTAAGCAAAAGTTCAGATGTCTTTTCCCTGGTGATTGACATGTAAGAGTTAAAATAGATTTCTAAACTAGGTAACTTGATAACTACTTATAGATGTTTTAATTTAGCCAATATTAAGCTGATGTGTTCATATTATAAAATGAAACAATATTTGTGATATTATATTTAGGGCAATGAGATGGAAATTTCATTTTCAATAATTCCCATTGAAACAGAGACTGTGTTCCATTAAGAATTCTCTAGAATCAGAAAGTGATATTAGAGCTTTGGGATCTAATATGAACAAGAAATTTCAAATGAAAATAAAGTTCTCCCTATAATCAGCAGAGATACTAATAGAAAATTGTAATTCAAAGAAGATATTCATATAGCCTTTCAGGAAACGTAAAGGTTATTTCTCTATCTTTTAGGACTGATTACCTTTTTCAACTATTACAAACAATTTAAAATCATGAATTTCAACTTCAGACATGACTAGTATATTCATAGTTTTTAAAAATTGGATGGAGCTTTGGAAATCATCTGCCAATTCTCTCATTTTATAGAGGAAGACATTGAAGCCTGAAAAATATGTAGTAAGTTGTTCAAGTTCACCCAGTTAAGCAGTAACAAAGTTGACCTCTAACTCTGACCCTCAGATCCAAAGACAAGTTGCTTTTCACTATAGCTATACTATACTTTAGTATACCTATGCTATATACCTATACCAATACTTCACACTGCCCTCTCATTCTTGACATAAACAATAACAATATTCTATAGCCAAATTAGGAATTAATTTAAAAAGATTTTAAAGAATTTTCACACAAACTATGTTTTCTTTGCTATTTTTGAGTCATTCTTAAACTTTAGCAAGAATGTATTAAATTGAAAAAAATGCCAGAATCTATACTTTAATAATGAGTTAGAGTAAGCTATTGAAAAATATTTAGTTTTTAAAATTTCACACATATGAATATACAGAGGGCTATAATGCTTATTAATTAGCCTGTAGTCCTCTACAAATGAATTGTACAGTTCCTCAGAGTTAACTCATCACTATTAAAGAACCTATACTCATTAACAAGACCTCAGCCAGGGAAATACAATTTCTACCTCAGGATAAGAAACTAACCTATTTCTATCTGAAGTAGAAGTAAAAATACCAAGACTTCATCATTTAACATTTAATAACTCATTATCAAGAAGCCCTGGTTTAGATATGACCTAAATTCTCTGTAATTTTCTTCAGATCATTTCATCTTCTTCAACTATGTCATTAATTTCCAGATTTTTAGCATCATTTCTATCAGTTTCTATTTACTCCTATTTACTCATTTACTCCATATGGCCATCCATTCCAAAACGTACATTCTCCCCAAGTCATAAGTGGCTACTTACCTTCTTCTAAACCTCAGTGACTCTTTGGGTTTATTCTTTCCCCCTTTGAATTTTAAAAGAGAATTGGTAGGAGAAGAAGCCCTACACAAAACTACTCTAACTATATGTTTTAGACAAAGTAAAGAGCTATCATACCCCAGAAGGGGCAATTAGGTGGAACAATAGAGAAAGCACTGGGCTTGGAATCAGGATGAGTCATCTTCATGAGTTCAATTCCAGCCTAAGACACTAGCTGTGTGATGCTGGGCAAGTCACTTAATCTGTTTGCCTTAGTTTCTCATCTGTAAAATGAGCTGGAGAAGGAAATGGCAAACTGCTCCAGTATCTTTGCCCAGAAAACTCCAAAATGGGTTCTTATAAAGTAAAAAAACAACAAATATTCTCTCAGACTCATTAAATTCATGTATGAAGATGAAAGTTCATAATAGTCTTCTTGCTTTCATGGCACTCATGGGAAGAAGAGTAATTCTTAATATGATATCGCCCCACCTTCCTAAACTAAGATGGTTATGTACCTAACTCCATAAGAGGATTGGCAAAACGAATAATACATTCTTGAAAAATATGTAGTATTCTAAAATGAATGTCAGGTACATTTTTGTGTAGTGATTTGGTTGGGTCTTGAGATGCGGGGTGTTAGACCATTTCCAATTCAAGATATTCTGTGCGTCTGTGCTCTTATAAACCCTAGTACATGAGACCCCATTAACGTGTATACTTTCAATAGTTATCCAGAGTGCACAAGTGGCTCAAAGCACAGACTCTGAACTATCAGAGTATGAATAGTAGTAACTAAACAGTCTCTCACAAAACTGGGGCATATTTTTCCACAAATACAATTAATACACATCATCTACTTTGTGCCAGTTATTGTGCCAAGCAAAAAATAAAATAAAATAAAGCCAAGTAAAAGATAATCTCTTCTCTCAAGGAGCTCACAGTCTAATAGGAAAGGTAACATGGAAATAACTATGTACAAATAAGTTTATATACAGGAAAATTTGGAAATAGTCAACAGAAAAAAGGCAATAGAATTTAAGGGAATCAGGAAATGGAGTCTGCATCAATGGGAAAAATCAGCACACATAATGAGTGCACTAGGAGAGGAGCACTCATACAAAGAAGATTCCCCAACAAAGGAGATAATAACTTGTCTTTTCTCAAGCTATTCTCATGTTACTCTCCCTATACATAGAGCATCTGTTAATTAGGTCTCTGGCTCTCTAGTGAGTATCTTCTAATGGGAAGGTTGCTTTACTGGTATAGGCTTCTACTGATGATTGGAGTGGAAGGAGAAGAGAGGAATACCATAATACTCTCCTTTCCTATACTCAGAGAAAGATACAAGGGTAAGAGTGCTGACGAGTAATTTCTTCTCGAGTAAAGTTCTACTTCCATAGCTGGTCATTTCCTCCAATACCAGAGACGGCTCCCTCCCTGCCCAGGGGTGGGGAAATGGAGAGGAGAAAAAAAAACCAACCTTGCCCAATTCATGTTACACATTTATGTTATTAACAGTCTTGACAGACAGAAAACAAAACCTATGTCCCAGTGAACAGTGAATCTTTTAGCATCCTTCACCAATATCCCTCCTCACTACACAGACATTTTCTAAAGCACACAGCAAACAATAAAATAGGAATGGTGGTTTAAAAGTTTATAATACTCTGTCAGGGGCCATCTCTAGTCATCCTGATATATATCTTGCTACTAGACCTTGATGGCTCCAGAGGAAAAAGTGAGGCTGCTGACTTTCCACAGCCCTGACACACTTAATCCAATTCACTTTCAAGTCATAGCATCACCTTGCTGATGTCATGGTCCTTTTCAAGAATGAAAGACAAACAATAACAATGGCTGGTCTCTTAATAGATATCTATGTGAAGAAAGAATCTGAAAATATATTGCGCAGCCCTATTATGTGTAAAGTTCTATAGGAAATACATTAATTTTCAGTTGCATTATTCCAGAGAGGATGAGGGAAATGAAAATAGGGAGAGGAAAAGAACAACTGGGAGAGATAGGGTAGGGAGAAGGGAGAAGAGAATAAGCATTTATATTGTGCCCACAATTGCCAGGCACTTGGAAGAGTTGCTAAGCACTTTACAAATATTACCTCATTTGATTCTTACAAAAACCCTGAGAAGCAGATGCTGTTATTCCCTATTTTGTGGTTGAGAAAACTCAGTTTGTCAGAAGTTCAGTGACTTGCTCAGGGTCATGTGGCTAGTGTCTGAAGACAGATTTGAACTCAAGAGAGAGAAGGAAAGGGAGGAGAAAGAGGAGGAGGAGGAGGGGGAGGAAGAGGAAAAGAAGAAGAAGAAGAAGAAGAAGAAGAAGAAGAAGAAGAAGAAGAAGAAGAAGAAGAAGAAGCAACAGCAGTAGCAGCAGAAGAAGAAGGAGGAGGAGGAGGAGGAGAAGGAAAAGAAGAAGAGTAGGAGGAGGAGGAGGAGAAGAAGAAGAAGAAGAAGAGGAAGAGGATAAAGGGGAGAGGGAGGGGGATGAGGAAGAGAAGAGGGGAGGGAAGGATTTAAATCAAAACACTATGCTAGCTACAAAAGATTTAACCTTGAGTCGTCAGTTTTTATTAAAAGAAAAAAGGTTCAAACAAAACTCTTGTAATAATGCTTATTTTTGAAATTGGCAAATCAATGAATAAATTTGAAAAAGATATCACTGTAACAATATTAAATATTATAGAAATAATTTATCATCAATAATAACACATTGATAACCACTGAAGAGCAAATCTGGATAATGCAAATAAACTTCGAGTGACTTAGTTATGTCAAATAAAAAGTTTGCAAATCAAGTGTTAACAATTTCCCAGAAAGCATGTAATATAGATTCATTACGAATAAAAATATCAAAAACCCAATAATATTCAGATACCTGCTCCTTTGGTGGCACAGTAGATATGGCTCCAGGCTGGGAGTCAGGAAGACCTAGGTAAGTTCAAATCTGGCTGCATATTATGCATATTAGCTGCATAACTCCAGGTAAGTTATTTAACCTCTGTTTGGCTCAATTTCCTCATTTGTAAAATAGGGATAATAGCAGCACCTACCTAACAGGGTTGCTGTGAGAACCAAAAGAAAAAAAAATTGTAAAGTGTTTATCACAGGGCCTGACACATAGTAAAAGTATATTAATTTCTGCTACTGTTATTTTTATATATTTCTCCTCCAAGATCAATAATGTCCTTAAAGCGATTTTTATGAAAACTCTAACCAATGATTTGGATGAAGGTATACATGTCTTAGATGAAAGGAAATTGGTGGGGAGGTGTAGCTAATATGTTGGTTGACAGCACAGAAGATTTCAGCAGGCTAGAACAATAGCTGAATCAAGAAAGGTGACACTTTAATAGGGGTACATGTAAAGCCCTGTACTTGGTTTGAAAAAAAAATCACCTCCACTGAATACAGGCTCAATATAAATGAGTGCAGAGTATATCATGACAGCTAAAAAAGACAAAATCTTTCTTGTTTTTTTCAATCATTTTTCATGTCTGACTTCGCAATCCCATTTAAGGGTTTTCTTGTCAAAGACAGAGGAGAAGTTTTACATTTCCTTCTCCAGCTCATTTCATAGAGGTGGAAACTGAGGCAAACAGGGTTAAGTGACTTCTCACACAGCTAGTAAGTTTTTGAGGCCCCATGGTACTCTCATTTGGTCATACAACCACTATAGTACATTGATACATTTAAGCACTTCCTGAGGAAGGTGACCAGTCTGATGGAGGGACTTGATACTTCAATGAAAAGATTAGAGGACACTTGGAAACAATATTTAGAGGAAGACGTAATGGTGTCTCTTAGTATTTGAAAGACTGCCACGGATTTAAACCTAGAAAGGGTCATAATCCAAGGCCCCAGTTGTACAGATCAAGAAACTGATACCCAAAGACACAAATAATTTTCCCAAGATTACCCAATAAAAGGGAAGAGTTAGGAATCAAAACCAGAGAGAGTACAGTAGGAAGTGCATTGAATTTGATGTCAAAGAACTTGAGTTCGACTATCTGCTCTAATACTGCTACTTACATGGCCCCAGACAAAATATTTAACCTTTTGGGGTCCTTATTTCCTCCTTTGTGGAATGAGGGTTGGAACAAGTCATCCTCTAAGGTCCCGTCCAAATTTAACACCGTTCCTACATACCATACTCTATATAAAAGAGAGATTAGATTTTGTTTATTTTTTATATTTTTGTTTATTTTGTTTACCCAAAGGCAAAAATTGTAACCTTCAGGGAATCCAGATGGAAACTACTGATTTAAGAAAAAGTCTAGATGTTTAGAAAAGATATTTTGCTATAATATTAAAATTTATGAAAATAGAGCTGTATCTATAAATTGGGAAGAGAAATTCCTCAACTATGTATTTTATCAAACCTGAAGATAGGATTCATATAATAATTGAATAATTTATCAGGTACCACTCCAAAATATATGTTAATGGTCCTCTGTGTTATGTGAACCAAAGCCTGCCAAACAGTACTGACCACAGGCTAACCTATCTTTAGAAACATTTGACCTCCCACAGCTGCCAAAATAAACTGCAGTTTTTCAGCTTCTGTTAAAGAGGCAGAGTTGAAACTTGGGTAGACCAGTGTGCAAAAAAAGAAAGGTCATGCATGGTACACAGAACTTCTATATCCTAAGGACTTGCTTTTCTATATCATAAGAATTGTTTGTTTGGAATACTAGGAATGTAGCATTTTTCCCAAAGGAAACAACATACATGTAAATTCACAATTCAAAAAAAATGAAGACAAATAACATTTTTATTGAAGTCATTTTTCCCTTTTTCCTTCCTCATGCTTACTTACTCATTTAAAAACAGATAGCCAAACATCAATAAATAAAAATCATATTTTTTCTTTAATTCTTAAGAATATTCTAATGTGCTATAGGAGACAAAAAGAAAAGGGAGATTTCATTAACCTGTAATTGAAATACCAATTTTAATTTCATCCTGGATAGAATACATTGTATTTTGGTGGATTTCTTATTTCATTCATTTTGGTATTCTCTACTCCTATAAAGATCAAAACTCATTCATATGTTCATCTTTTATGATTATTGTTCACAGTTTCCCAAATACCTCCAGAGAGAATCACCCAATGTGATAGAAGCTATTTTCCTATTCTTTTTAATACCTCAGCAATGCCAGCATACCCCTCGGTGCATCCATCTGTTATTTCTCATTCTTGATACATGAATTTTTATCTACTTCTCACATGAAAATTATTGAATTGAATATACTACAGCCCCCTTATAACCAACATATGGTTCTCTATTGCTCTTTAAGTTACTTGTAATCATAATTTTCTGTACTTTATGATGTTCCATTATTTAGATATATATCATAATCAGTAGAGTGCTTCTATTTCAAAAAAACCCACAGGATTTTAAGTGTATTAAGTAGTGAGGATTGAGAAAAATTCCTAAATTTGATGTGTCCCGACCTTCATCTCAATTCTAAATGTTGCTTGTTGTTCATTTTTAGCTCCATCTCAGAAATCCACATTAATGAATTAAATCAGTAGACTGCCATCTAGCTATAGGTCATAGGCCCCCGGGATGGATGGTTAGACTAATCAGTCTGCAATGGATTTCATTGAATACATTTTTAGTATTATGGAATCCTCCTTTTTGTTTGAATTTTATACATGACATTTTCCATAATATCAATAAATATCTTCTATGAGCATGTATCTCCCCATTTAACAATATCCTTTATATCAATATTTGGATCAATTTTGAAAAATATCTGTTTAATCAAGTCTGTCATAGAGTTTTATAGATTTTTTTCTGTAGGGACAAAATATCTTGGTGGAGAATCTTCAAGCTTAAATTTTATTCTCCCAAATCAAATATTTACTTAAAATCAATAAATAATAAACACAGTGGGGTTTAATATTTCATTCATCTCTCAGTCAACTGTGTGACCTGAAAAAAAATGTTGTCTGATGTAGAAAGGCACCTAAACAGGCCTTCCTAGAAGTTCCCTTCTCATGTTATATCAAGGACTAAATATTTACAGTAAATACTCTAAATCTTTCATAAGTGTGTGATAATGATAAGAAAGCTGATATTTGGTCCAGTTATTCTTGATAGCTTCTTATTCACTTTTGTTGTTGTTAAAAAAATGCTATCTTCTGATCTTTTCCATCATTTAGAAATTTTCCAATCCTATGTGTTCCTCCAACTCATATGCTACTAGTGCCTCCTTGTATGTGGAAAGCAGAGAGTCAAATTGTCATTATCCTTATTAATTATTATAGGAACTCTATTTGCAATTTGACAGAATACCCTAAGTACATAGTTAAGAGAATTAAAACAAATGAATGATATTTTTCTGTATTTATTGAATTGGCAGAAGTGTTCATTTACCAAATGAAATTCTGCTGAGTTTAAAAAGTGAAACTTAATCAACTTGTTACTAAATGGATGCTTTTGAAATAAATAACATTTTATTTTTCTTAAAAAGAATTTTGGTGTTCTAGTTTCTGATCACTTGAGTGTATCCTGTCTGTCCATCTGCAAAAGACCAGTTTCTGCATACCAATCATAATGCATCTAATGGATGTATCAACATGAAAATTAGTACTCTTTGTGTTATGAATCATATTTTCAGTGTTTAACTATGCATTACACTAGGTCATTTTTCAGATTCCTTCTTAAGCTAAAATCTGAGACCTAAATAATCTCTTTGCTCTTCACTCTGTAAGAAGAGAGATAGTTATTTTCATGCCCATTTTTTAGAGGAGGAACCTAGGAGTGAAAATGTTGTGACTTTCCCAGTCACATATTTTTTTTAAAGTCATCAAAACCTGGCTAGAACCGAGATCATTTTACTCATTGTCCATCTAGTTATCTTTCTATTACTTGGAATGAATAATTCTATTATCTTAATCTATACTTGAAAGCATTCCATTAAAATTATTTTTCAAATTAGATTTTAAAATTTAAACTTTATTATGGAGCCTGAAATAAAGGTTAAAGAAGGGGCAGGAAACTTACTTGCCTATACCCAATAAGTAATCATGTCCAAATTGGATTTTAACATTTCATCCTGATTGATTTATTTTGATGGATTAGTCATGCTTATATCAATACATAATTTTTCAGTAATACCATTTTTATCCAATTAAAAATAACATATGTCTTCAGAATCTTGAGACTTTTTTTCAAATACCACAAATTGCTTGACATGTTTGACCAAACAAAAGCACAATGATGGCAATATAAGGCAGTCTTAATAATTAATTTCTACAATCCTTAGCCTTGGAAGTTATAATGAAAAGAGATTTAGAAAAAAAAATATGAATTAATTCAAAAAGACAATAAAGATTTAGTTTAATTCAGAATACTGAAAGTGTCTTTGAAGCAACAGGAAAGGAAATCTGACATTTCAATTAGTAAAATATTTTAAATCTAAGATATATTCATAGTCTACTACAATTAGAAAAGTTAAGGTACCAATTATTAATTTTTTTAAAAAATTCTGCTTCATAAAGGATTATTACCAGGAAAAATAAAAGAGAAACTATCCACATTTTAAAATGTTCCAATGAAATACTATTCTGCCTAAAATACATAGAAAAGGTTGGTTTATTATGAGTTTTGTCAAGTATTAACTATATTAACTTATGTGCAGAAAGTATTACAGTGGAATGAGCACTGAATTTGGAGTTAGAAGACCTGGGCTTGAATCCTGGATCTGCTCCTTATCCTCTCTGACACCAGATCAGAGTCTTTGAACATCCTGAGTTCCCTGATTTTTAAAATGAGGGAACTGAATTAAATGACCTCTAAGGTCATCAAGCTCTAAATCTATGATCTCATATAATACTTTAAGGTTTATAAAGTACTATCTATCCTATGTTGGTTGTTCAAATTATCTCCATTTTGCAACAGAAGAAGCTAGGGTTCAGAAAATTTGAATAATTCACCTAAGACTACACAGTTTTAAGTACTAAAGCCAGGATTTAAATCCAGGCTTTCAGATTCCAGCTCTCTTTCCATAATACTTAGTTGCTTCCAACATATTTAGGAAATGAACAAAAGAACATTCACAAGGACCAAGCTTATGATTTTCACTAAGTCCATTTGTATTGACTGTATATTTCTTTTTTCTGTCTCTTTAAGATTTTTATTCATTCAATTAAGGAAATATTTTAGAAATTTCATATTCCAATGTGTTTTCTGTCAGTCTCATTCTCACACTATCTCTTACACTGTTTCTGTTGCTTATGTTTCTATCTCTCTCCCCACCCCTACTCTCAGCATAGAGTAAAATACCCACAAAATCTCCCATATCTTATGCTTCTATTCTATATACACTGACCCAAACCTAGATCAGGTTCTCACTTACCTCTTTGTATATACTATTGCAATGGTTTCTAACTGATCTCCCTACTTCCATTCTTTCCAGTCAGTTAACAAACATTTATTAAGTACCTACTAAGTACCAGGCACTGTGCCTACCACTGGTATACAAAGAAAAAAATGCACAAGTAGGTGCTGTTCTCAAGAGATCACATTCAAATGGGGGAGACAACATGCAAATAATTACATAAATCATGAAATATATACAACAAATTGAAGGTAATCTCCGAGGAAGGTGTTAGCATTTCTTCCCTGTTACCCAATTTTTGGACTGTTGCCCAAATAATCATCCTAAAGCAAAGGTCTGGCATTACTCCTCTGCTCCGAAGTCTTTAGTGGATCCTCCTTTTTTCCACATAAAATAATAACTCCTTAGTAGGACATTTAAAGTCTTACATAATATGTCTTAAACCTGCCATTCCAGTATTGTTGTAATATATATTTCTTGATTCTTTTTGCTCCCTAATCTCAACTTGTCCTTTCCAGCTTCTTTATCTTTTCTCATGAAATAAATAGCACTCCTGAATGTGAAATGGTTTCATAGCTTTAGCTGATGAAATCTTCCAATTTCTTCAAGGCCCTGCTTGGGTTATGCCTCCTCCATGAAGATTTTCCTGACTTTCTATTTACAAGCCAGCTCTCTCTCCTTGAATTTCTTATGCTGCTTTGGACCTTTCCTTCATAGCTATATTATAATTTGTCACCTGCTCATCTGAACATTTCTCTTATTTTTCTCATTGTTGGCAAGCTCCTTTAGATCAGGGATTATGCTTTTGAACACTTTACAATAATATCTTGCATTAATGTGGTGCTCACTATGTTCCAGGCCCTATACTAAGCGCTTTACAATTATTATCTCGTTTGATCCTTGTAGTAACTCTGGGAGCTAGGTGCTGTTATTATTCTCATTTTCCAGGTGAGAAAACTGAAGCAAACAGAGGCTAAGTAACTTGCCCAGGGTCACACAGCTAGTATATGTTTGAGGCTGAATTTGAACTCATATCATCATGACTGTGCCATCTACCTACCTCTAACATTATGTACTACATCTAGTAGGGTCTCAAAATGTTTGAAATCACAGAAAATTAAGTTTGGAAATATTCAGTGGCAGGAAAAACATATAAAAAGTATTACAGAAGCTTTGCAAACATTTTCTAATCACGAAGCCTGTAAATATCCCATTTGATTTATAAAGTAACATTAGCTGCACACTTATTTGCTAAAGACATTTTGTCCTTTCCAAATCAGTGTGCTCTCTCCAATCCTATACAAAAGCTCATGCTCATATGTCAAGCACTAATGTATTTAAGAATATCTCCTATAAGATAGAGACAGTATATTTGTACAAGATAAAATACCAATTCCACAGTCTGGCATGAAAGGTTATCCACAATCTCCTTTAACCTATCTGTCCAGTCTTAATCGTTTATTATATCACTCCCCATACTCCATGTTTCAGCCAGGTGGGACCACCTGCTCTGCTAGAAATTTGAGATGCTCTTTCTTGGCTGTGTAGGACCACAGGGCATCTTCTAACTCTCTAATAAACTTCTTCCTCATCTATACCTCTCAGAATCCTTATCATACCTTCAAGACTCAGCAAGTATAACCTCCTTTAGGGAGCCCTTCCTGATACTCTAAGGTCATAGTATTTTCTCCTTCCTCAAATATTTCTGGAACATTTTCCTTGGATAACTTCTGTCCATTTTCACTCTTAACCTTTTATTATACTCATCTATGTAAATGTCATATCCCCCTCAGTGGAATATATCCTAGAAGTCTTCCTACCCATTTTTATCCCCTCTAACACTGTGCCTTACACATAGCAAGCACTGAATAAATGTTTATTGAATATTAAATATGTCAAACTTTTAAAAATTGTTTATTATGTTCATTGCTCAGATACAAGGTCATATGTTAATTTTCATGGCTACTACTAAGGCATTTTCAGTGTTGCACAAAAGAAAATTGCTGGCATTGCTGATTTATTTGATATTTTCTTATTTAGGTACATTATATATTAGTATGCCATCTGAAAATAACATCTCAAAATGATTCAAGATGATTTAGCTACACTTTTATGAAAATTATTAGTCTGTAAATTATGAACTCCTAACTTTTACTACCACTCTTTCAAGCATAATCTCAAGCCTATTTTGAACTTGGTTTATAATTCTTCACACACACACACTAGTATATACACACATACATGAACTGATCAGAACTACATTAACTGCAGTTATTATCAAAGGCCTTTCAGACATAGACCCACGGTTAAACAGGAATCACCACTTTACTCTTTTATTCTTAATTTTAGTATCTATAAAATAACCTATCACCATATAACAAATGTTTGGGTTCCTTAATGCCCTCTGTGAAGACAATCTAAGATCTGAAATATACAGTCACATTTTGAGTATAGCAAAAGGGAGAAGAAAAATGTTATCTTTTCTCCCTTCCTTTCTTCTACCCCTGCCATCATTGTAAATTCATAGGTCATGTTCAAGGTCCCTACACTTCTAAATCTTATGATCTTTTGATCCTAAGAGTAGATAATAGAAGCACTGAACCATGCATTCTCTTCTTCTTCTTCCTATAAGAGATTCTGTGTACTTGTTACATGCTGTCTTAAAGCTGTGGAACAAGATTTGATTTTTTTTCCTTTATGCCTTTTCTTCTCAAGATTTAAATTTGTCATACTAAATTCAAAAAACACAGTTAAGTATATGATTTAGAGCTATATGTTGAGGAAACAAGGAACTAAAAAGTTGATAATATATCCTCCATATATTATAGATACTATATATATATCTGTGTGTATGTATATATTATGTGTTTATATGTGTGTTTTACTTCATAGGTTAACACATTCAAATCTAATGAAGATTACTCAAGTGGATTGGTCCTCTCTGGAGATTCAGACTGTTATCAGGGTCGTATTCAAAGTTCTTCAAGCCTATAGCAATCACCTGTAATCATGTCCCCACCCCTACCCAGGATTGCCATAAAAATGGAAACTTAAAATAAGCATTTTGCTCAGAGGCGTGTTAGGTCAATATTTCTTTTAACTTGTAAATGGTTTTGCCAACAGGTATTTAAATGGCATGAGTTTCAAAGATTATGACATCATTAGAAAAAAACTGAGATGAATGGCTTATATAAAGTTAAGAAATATTTTTCAGTAGTTTCCCTTCTGCCATTTTGAATCACACCAAGTATTTTGTATAACCTATAGTCCTAAATAGCCATTAGATGAGATGAAGTATTTCATAGAGGTTAGTGAGCCAGCCTCTGAGTGAAATTAAACTGGACCTAAGACCTCCCTCTGACACATACTAGCTTTGTTTACTAGCTGTCCTCCATTCCTGGAATTCTCCCCAGATTCAACTGTGCCTCCTGGCTTTTTTTGTTTTGTTTTGTTTTTGTTTTGTTTTGTTTTGTTTTGTTTTGTTTTTCAAATCTTGGCTAAAATTCCACCTTCTGCAAGAAGCTATTCCCAGTTCTCCTTAATGCTAGTGCCTTCCATCTATGATTATCGCCAATTTATCCTGTATTTGTCTTGACTATATATAGTTGTCTGCATGTTTTCTCTCTCATTTGGTTGGGGCTTCATTGAAGGCATGGACTCTTTTTGCCTTTCTTTGTATCCCCAGAATTTAGGATAGTGTCAGGAATGTAGTAGGCACTTAATAAATGCTTGACGACTTGATTTACTTTGTGTCGATGAGCAAACCATTTAATGTCTTAATGCCACAGACTGTTTCCTAAAACTCTGAGTTAGAGAAAAATCAACTATTTGTTGGCTGTGTATCACTGGCTGTGTTTTTCACACAGGAAGTGTGAAAGTGGGAGTATGGGATTTTCTACAATGAAGAAATTATAGATCTGGAACACACCTCTGCCCCCAAAAATATTCAATTGGTAAAAATAAATGGTCTGAATAAGAAAAGTGGAAAGGTTGTCAACAAAAGACCCCTGACCAAAAATAGAATGCAAAAGGAATCTGTTTTTTCAAACTGGGTTTTTTCAATTGTTTTGAATGGAGCCCATTCATATCTTATGTCCCATACCTTCTTTCAGTATAGAAAAAGAAGCTGTGCTGGAGGGGGAAAAGAGAGAGTAAGGTTGGAATTGACAGAAAATCTGATAGACATTGAATGCACACATTATATGTACATATATGTTTATCCATGTGTGATGTATATATGTACATATGTGTATATAGATATAGATATATAGATATAGATGTATCTGGACATATAGGGCAAAAAATACACACATCTATGTGGGCATCTTATACTCTTTATGTAGTTGGATATGCATGTGTGTGGGTATATATGTGTACATGTATATATGTGTACATACATATACATACATTACATATGTTTATATAGAGGAACACGTATACACATGTATACATACACATACACACATATCTCTGGGATGGCAAGAGAAACAAATGTCTCCTGTTATCCTGGAATTGAATGGGATGCAAATTGACAACTATTTCAATTTCCCTTTATACAAGGAGCTCTTCAAAAAGCAAACAAGGGTATAGGTTCCAGGATTCCAAAAGTTAGAGCTGTAAAGGAGAAAATGAGGAAATTGAGGCTTAAAGAGTCACTTGCCCAAGGGCACATGGAGGTAGCAGAGCCTGGATTCCAAATTGCAGAAAGTTTACACTCTTATTAACTTTGACCTCCATTGTCTTCCCCCTGAACAACCTAGTTTATTTAGTTCTTTCAAAAATGAGAATTCTGAAGTAATAATAATGAAGTGTCATGGGAAATATTTGTTGTATTGGTCTTATTCATTTTTAAGCAGGTAATGTGCTTTGTAATGTAGGCATGAGTATTAAAAATGGAGAAAGCCCTTCTGTATCAGTCTTTCATTCCACATGTCAATTTTGAACACTAAGTTAACTGATTTCATTTGGTGCATCCTTTTAGCCAAACCCCCTCATTCTATAAACTGTTTTTGTATAAAAGATACCTGAATAACATCCTTGAGTAGAACACTAGAAAGAAAAGACCTTATTTCTTTGATTCACAAAGCTTTAATTATTTCATGTAAAGGAAAGGGGAAAAAAACCATCTGGGTTCCAAAATATACATGCTAGACAAAAACTCTAAATTATGAATTAAAGACAATTTGAAAACTATATAAACATGTCAGCTCCTTAACAATGCCTTTGTAGAATGATTCTCAATAATTCATGACATAAATAACTTGTTTTTTTAAAAAAACTTCTCAGTTTCATTATAACAAAGAATGAGTTTTCATTTCATTACTAATCAGATCTGCAAACTGTTATTAGGTCAATATTTTAAAAAATATTTCTGGTAAAAATCTGGTTTCAGAACAGATATCACATTCCCTCGAGAGAATATTTGATATCTTTGATTTAAATAAACAGACTTTGGTACCCAAAATACAAAATTCATATTCCATTTTTGGTTTGGTTTTGAATTTGCATAAGATCTGGAAAAAGGGAAATTATACCTTTTAAATGTAAGTGTTACTTAAAACAGACCTACCTATGCAATGTCATGATAACATATATGTCCCTAAGTCATTGTACACTTGTGGAATCTATGTGAAATAGTTATTCAACTGAATACAAAGACCATCAGTGCTTACTAAAAGTACAAAGCTCTATAAAACTGATTATTTAATCCATGTATTGTTTATTATCTTGACTTGTAATTCTGAAGAAGAGAAAATACATCAAGGTAAAATGAAAAGATTGAAGGCCTGAGGTCTCAATGTTCTAAAAATGTGCATTACTTTATTATTCTGTAAAGATAATTTGGTGGAAAATTAAGCCACAAGTGATGACAGAAAACAAAATAAGAAGGTATGGATTAACCTTTGTTTGGAATAGAATGAAATCATTCCTCTTTAAGTTTCTTTATTAGTTGTTAACTATTAGAAATACATTTTGAACTTGATTTAACCCCATTTAAGTCAATCTGACTTTCCCTCTCCTTAGCTTTTATGTGTAGCAACTAATGAAGTCTCCTCTCAGATTAGTGTGAAAAACATAGCACATAACCTTTTGACAAATCACTTATAAAACACAATAGCTCATAAGTATATTACGAGTGTCTTCTTGTTCACAGTTTTTACTCTGATTCAGATAACTTTAAAAATATTAAAGAAGGTTTAAGGCCTAAACTCAGAGAATAGATACTGTAGTTGTTCACTGATCCAAAATGAGATTTTACCCCAAAACTGTTAAGTTCAATTATTTAGCTCTTTTATCATGTTACTTGTCTGAACACCATCATTGCTGTTTTCATAAAAGCATTCCGGTCCATTTTTTCCAGCTCGTTATGCACAAAGAACAGAAATTTTCACTGTTGTAGTCATGGACTAACTGTGGACTAACTGAATTATTCATTTACTAATTTACTAAAAAAGTTAAGTCAAACCAGTGTACTTCCTCTAATCCTAGAACTACCTTGATTCATGCCTCTTAATCATGACCAGCAAATTATTTGTAAATCATGCTTATTGTACATAGAGCAACTTCTCTTGTCAACTACTGCCTTTCAAGGGGATTAGCATGAAGAAAGCAGACTTGTGACTTCTCATTATCTGTAGGAGTGGATTAAAGCATGACAGTTTGGAACTATTGATGAATATGGGCTTCTGGTTTTAATTTAGGAACTCTCAAACTTTTTTTTTCTTTATATTGCCTAATTGTCTTATGAAGAGAGATTCTACCAATGAAGTTTGTGTGTTTGTGTGTGTGTGTGTGTGTGTGTGTCTATGTGTGTGTGTGTTTGTGTGGTAGCTTCTGATTCTAAGGGACACTAATTAGTTTTAAATGGTGTTAAATACCATCCCTGCAGTTGCAAGTGCTTCTCTGGGAATTTTACCAGAGAAAAGAACTCCTGTAATTTAAAATCACTTTGTTTTCTTCATTCACAGTTATTAGGCAAACAACGACCTGTGGAACTCTCAAAAGTCCCCCCTGCACATACGCACCCCACACTGTCCATTAGTCTGGATGGCTACCAGGCACATCTCCTTCACCAGCTCCATCTCCCTACAGCAATTCCCATCCCCCAAAGTGCCTCTAGCAGAGGAATAGCTTGAAGCAAGTTCAGCTTTCCCTCTCACAAAGCCTTGGCTGGCCTTAAAGGAAATTCTCTTAACAACGTGTCAATTTTATATTGGCCACAAAGACAACTTCTGTTTGGGGGGAGGGGAGGAAAGAGGGACTGGAGCTTGGCTGTCCCTTTCCACAGACAAGGATCTTTGTGGCAATCAGAAAACATTTCCTGAATAAAAAATCAACACACTCTCTCCCTTTGCATGGTGGGGGAGCAGGCACAACCATATAACATCACTCCCCTCACCAAGATGAAGTGCATCCAGTAACTTCCCAATCAGGAAATCTATTTTCTTCTCTTCTGTCCTTGTGATCCCTTCTCCCCCCACCCTCCAAATCACTTGTTAAACATAATCCACAGCTTCAAAATCTCTATGTAGCATCCCTGGTAGGAATTGGACGAATGCTATAAATCACTTCTGCACTTTATCTCCTTCCTCTGCATTTCCGTTATACTCTGCCTTTCCAAACAGTCCATCTCTGACACTCTCCCTCTTTCTTTGTGCTGATCAACAGGAGATCAGAAACGAAGGCAGAAATCCTTTGCAGTAGACCTAACATGAGTCTGTTAGTTCTCATACCACAATAATAACTCTTCTAACCAGAAGTCCAGTGGGGGAGGTAGGACAATAAATTTGCAAGGGTGGTTTAATTGAGCCCCTTCCTCCCACCCATCCCTCTGCTCCCAACAGCATGTGACTTCACAGCCATTGCGACACAGTGAGCTTGTGCTTCCAGTTGAGTCCCACGTGGGCCTCTCCTTAAGGACAAGAGAACATGTGGGGTTTATGGTGCAAAGCATCTCATATAAAACCATAGATCTATGCAATTGCTCCTCCTGCCTTGATTTTCGAGACTGACAGAGAATTCACTATTGTATTTATGTATTTTGTTTTATCTTTGTAACTTTCTTTTCTTTTTCTGTTCTTCGGGGGAGGTTGGGGAGAAAGAAAACCTGAAGGCCAAAAAGAACAGGATGAGAGGATTTTTTTTTCCCTGAAGATATATTTCAAGGGATTCTGCATCTTCTTTCATTCCTTATTTCCCCTATCTACCTATCTTCTCAGTTCCCAGACCAAGATTATCATTTGGCTTGCAACCTGTGACTGTCTCTTGGCCAAGCTGCAAACTCAAGGAAGGGCTTAGAACTGGTATCTGCCCTCTTCTACCTGCAAAAGCACCAACAGATACATCTGGAAGAGCTTGCCAAGCTTAGAGCACCTCTCACTTCATTCCAGTCCCCAAATGCCTTCAAAAGTCTCTGTGGGTATGCTTCATTCTAATCAAACTTGCTCACCCTCCCACCTCCATGATTCCCAGATCTCAAATCAATAAAAATCTTCTGTTTCTTGGTGTGAGGCTCACATCAGATGAATCCAAATACAGCAGAAATACAAGAGGGAGTAAGATGACCTAAGCTTGACATAAAAACATTTTTTTTAAGTTTTCTAAGCATCTCCCTTCTCACTCCATCCCCCTGAACCCTCAAACCCTGTTTTCTCTGTACTTACCTTCTTTTGGTGGGCGCTTGGCTTCCCTGGTAAGATTGCAGACCTGGGTAGTTTGCAGCTCCTGGGTTAGGCAGCCCTCCGTCTGCTCATTGAGGGGAAGCACCACGTTATTTAACAACATCAGGGACTGGTCGTCTATTCCCCATTCCCCCAAATGCTGAGGACAGGTGCATTTTGTGTACATGATCCCACAGGACTCTGTTCTCCCATTTTCAGATTTTAAGCAGCTCTCCAGCCAAGTGCATAATACATGGCAACCAAACTGGCTTGGGCTCACCTTGTTCAAAACCAAAAATTCAAAAAAAGATTTTTCATCTTCATCCCCTTTTTTCTGTAATCCTGGAAATTCGATTGGATATACCCGACGTATTTGAATAAAATTTTTATCATACTGTAGAAATACAAAAGCATTCTTGGAATCGCAGAGTTGCATTATAGAATGGTTATTTTTTAAAAGATCCTTTATTTTTTCATGGGAAAAATGATCAAACTGATAAGCCAAGAGAGAAAAGTTAGAGCAGCTGAAGTCCTTTTTCGAAAATTTCAGGTAAATACTATATTTGGTTGGATCTGGGTTTTCCAGCGTCCAAGTGCAGTTTGTAAAGTTTTTTGGAAACATTTCACTTACAGAATAGGATCCATAAATGACTCCCTTCACCAACGTGGAACACCAGAAGTCTTGGGCAGCATTAAATCCAAACATAACCAGGAAATAGGTGGAAAATATATAAATCAGCAGATTACGAACAGCCTTCATCCTATGTCATTTGGCCTGTAAAAATGGGGATGAAATTACAATGCAAAGGTAATTCTGCACGCATTGAAAAAGAAACTCCTTCCAATATTGTCGCCAGCTGTTTTCAAGATTTCAGTTAAAACCCTTTACAAAAAGAAGGGCAGGTAATTTTTATTTTATAACGCGAGAAAATGTTTCGATGCTGTGTGAACAGCGCCACCACGTGGGCATTCACAATGGTCCAATTCCCTAAATTCAAATTAAAAATAAGATTTAATAGATCATTAATAGAGATTTCCTTACTCATCTAGCAATTATCCCTGTCAATGAATTACAAAACTACAAAATTAAAATAAAACCTATAAATTTCACAAAGTATCACTAAAAGTCAATTTTTAAGACATTTCAAAAATCAATTCACATGGCGATCCCCCCCCAAACTGTGCATGTAAATCTATCATCTCACATAATCAAATCTGAAAATTTAGGAACAGCTGTCACTAAATTATCTCCTTAATATTAAATGTACAAAGTTATTGTGTTGAGTTACAGCCACAATTTTAAAAAGCACAAATTATTATTTGTTGCAGATGGAACATTATCTCCCATATGTCTACATGCTTTTTGCAGGACCACCTGGTATGCAAAGGTCTCTGTAATGATAAATTCCTGTTAGACAAAATAAGTATCAATGTGTATTCTTAAAATTTTGTAAATATCATGTGGGAAAAGGTATAGATAGGTAGATACATGGAGGGAAATTATTTGACATGCCATTGAAAACCAAGATTTAAAGACATTCATTTCAATGTGACATTCCCTCTTGGGATACATAAAGTGGATCACTGTATTAGAATCTGTATCCAAAGGCGATGTCAATGAAAAATCCCAGAGCCACAGTAATTGAACTGGATTCTGGATTTTAATTGCTTTTTAAAATTAGTGCTTTTATCTAGACTTATCTACTGTAATTTGAAGATTTGCACATGACAGATGAAAGACATTTTAGATTTTCCGTCTTAGCACATTGCAGGTATTGAATGGATCCCTTCCCAGTAATGGCCCCAAACCCCTCCTGTTTTGTTGTTGTTGCTTTACCTTGACTTTTCATGATATAATAACCTTGGTTATATTTACCTCTGTATGTTGTTATCCAAAAATAACTTGAATATTTTCAGCTTTAATCTTTAAGAAGTTTTTTTTTTCCTTAAAAAATGACTGACACTTCGTTTTCCAGTTAGTGTCTGGGCTGAGAAAAGTGATGCCAAGTTAATTTTAAAAGTCTTTAGACTGCAGCCTCTTCTGTAAACAGAAACAGACAGACACAGAGGCAGTTAGAGTTTTGAATCTTGGCTTTACCTAGGTTCTCCTCTCCCAACCCAAGGGGGAAAAAGCTTCTTCCTCTCCATTGCATAACACACACCAACGCATACACACACACACACACACACACACACACATCGACAGATTGAAGTCCCTGAAGAGATCTCTGAGCTTTCCAGATTATAATTTAAACTCTTAGTCTTGACATGGGTAATACAGCACCAACTCTAAACCTCTTTATAGCTGCAGTTTAAAATAACAGCAGAACTGCCAGAGCTATCAAAAACACTGGCTCCTCTGTTTCCTACCAAATATATAGTCCAGTGAATAATACATTTTTTTTTCTCGATGAAGTGAAGTTACAGAACATCTAGACGTTTAAAAAAAAGGAAAAAAAAAGTTAATGGAAATTCTGAAAATAATCTATCCCTTCTCTCCATGTAGCACTTTGCAGGCAATGCAGGTCTGCGCAGTATTCTACAGGATAGAGTGTAGGCGTTGAAAGCCAATGTGACAATAAGTGTCTAAATTAGGAATTCCAACCATGAAAAACGATTCATTTTATAATCTTCAACTCAAAAAGAGGTCTTCTTTCTCTTCCAAATGAAACCCCCGGACTTTTTCTTCCACATAATATGCCGGAGTCCATGTCTGCAGTGCTTTGCTCATCTTGAATTAGAAAACCTGGAAAAACAGCCCTGATTTCACTTCAGCGTTGGCTCAGGCGAGCTCCCTGAAAAGACCGTTCTTGATTTTTAAAAGCCTCGGTACACAAAATCCCATTTTGTCCTTAATGCCAGTAAAAGAATATCTGAGATGGCCTCTAGGAAGGACTGCAGGGTCAATTAAAACGCCTGCTTCTCCTCTTTAAGAAATAATGAAGGGGGGGGGGTGGTCGGAGAATCTTAAGATTAGGTCATTTATTTATTTAGTTAGTGATCTCCTGCTGAAAAGCAAACGGGCATTTAGTTGAGCTATATAAAACTGATTTTCTAGGTGACACTGTAGTTTTGTTGAACATAGACGGCGCCATCACTCCACTCATTTTTCCCCACTATAAGACCCACCGACTTCCCTTATCTTAACTTCCTATTAACCTAAAATTCCCCCCCTTCATAAAATTACCCCAATCACACACAAACGTCAGATTTTCTCTGTCTCTCTGGAAATGACTCCCAATGAAGCCGATCTCTCGCAAAACACACTTCTCTAACTTTTCAACTGCGGCATATGAGTAAATGCAGAGATTTTTTTGGGAGGGAGGGGGCGGATGATTAGGTGAGGGGGGCTGTTTTTGTTTTTTTTTCCCCCCAACCCCTAGCTTCTCAACCCGCCAGTAAAACCCTCTCCTTTCGCTCCCTCCCCATATCCCAGGCTCCAAAGTCTATGGCAGTAATCCCTGGTAATGGGCATGGAGAATGAATACCCCAGACCCCCTTACCTTCCACTCCGAAAGCTGAGGGAGGCTATTTCTCTAAGAGCCTAGCACAGGCACACGTCCCAACAACAGTGATGGAGAGACTCCCCTTCTGGCCGAATCACCGTTGCCCATTTTCCCCGGCTCAGGTTCCAAAACCAAGATTAAAAAAAAAAGAAAGAAAGAAAGAAAGAAAAGAAGGAAAGAAAAGCACATTCACAAGAAGGAAAGGATCAAAAAAAAGGAGGGGGGAAGAGAGGACACCCCCAGCGAGCCCAGAGGTTGGCGCCGTATCCAACTCAATCCAACCTCCCAAACGGAGGACGGAGGGGGTGGGAAAGCCCAAGTCGAGAGACTGCAAGGGGAAAAAAATGGAACTGGCTTAAGAGCGACGATTTGTTTGACCAAATCTAACCCAACAACCGGAGTAGCCAAGATGCCAAGGAAATGCCGAGGCGAGAACTCTAAGCGCTGGAGCTGCTGCTTAAGCGGGTTTGTTCTGTTGGTGGGGTTTTATTGGTATAAGATTAACAGGCTTATTCTTGTTCCTCTTTTCTCCCTCCTCCTCTTCCTCCTCCCCCCTCAGGTACTGATGGACGGACAGCGACTAGGAAAAAAAAATCCTTGGCTGATGATGTCGGAAAGCTGTTTGAACGCCGAGCGAGGAGGGAGTCGAGAGAGGGAGAGGGAGAGGGAGAGAGATAGTAAAGCTCTGTCTGTGTGTGCGCGCGCGCTCGAGCTCTCCTCTCCCTCTCTTCTGTGTGTGTGTGTGTGTGTGTGTGTGTGTGTGTGTGTGTGTGAGAGAGAGAGAGAGAGAGAGAGAGAGAGAGTGCGTGCGTGTGTGCGCTCGCGCGAGTGTCTGTCTCGTGTGTGTGTGTGCGTGTGTGTGTGTGTGTGTGTGTGTGTGTGTGTGTGCTCGCGCGCGCGCACGTGGGCACTCGCTCTCCTCCAGTGTCTCAGGGTGCGCGCGCGCGTCCGAGTGCGCTGCGCTCTCCTCTCCAGCATGGGTGCGCTTGGCTGCTCTCCCCGAGCTCGCTGTGCGCTTCCACAGGCGATGCGCTCTCTCTCTCTTTAGTGCAGTCTATGCTGGGTTTGTGCGTGTGTGCCAGTGTGCTTGTGTGCTCTATAAGTGTGGGTGAGTGTATGTGAGTGTGTGTGTGTGTGTGTGAGAGAGAGAGAGAGAGAGAGAGAGAGAGAGAGAGAGAGAGAGAGGGACAGAGATGGAGAGATGGAGAAATGGATTAGGGAGGCCGGAGTGGGGTGCGAAGTGGGGGCGGCTGAGAACCGGGAGGCGGGAAAGGCGAGAGAGGGAGGAAGCCAGAGGGACTCCAGTGTGCTCCAACCGGGCCTGCACGTCACAGCTACTCAAAACTGAGCACGTCCATCCTGCAAACGTTAGTTTCTGCATCTGGGAGGTTTTTCCAGCCTCAGTTCCCACCGAGAGGGACTGGTTGCGACCGACTGTAAGAGAAACTCGGAGATCGGGATTGAAAGAAGGGGGCGGGAAAGGGGAGTTGGGGGTGCGAATAGTGGGAGGAGAAAAAGAGGAAGGTGGGGGAAAGAAGTAAATCGAGCACTTGATCTCCCTCTTAGCAAAAACCTGTCGCAGCCCCGAGAGCTGTCAGTTGTGCCCTGCGATACAGATTAATTGATACAGTACTCTGAGGAGAGTAAACATCATAGCTTTCAAACTGCTGCCTGTCCCTGACTGGAACAATAGTAATTTTCTCAGTGAGACTGCAATTAACATCTTATTTGTTCTGGCTAGATAACGGGTTTGTTCCGATCAGGGCTTGGGCTCCCCAGACTTGGACGTCTTGCATTGCTCGCTGCATGTCAATGGGATCGTGGCTGTGGTCTCGGAACTTTTTTTTCTTTTTAATATTTCTTACTCTTCTTCAAGTTACCCTAGTAACGGGTCTGGGGTGGGGAAGGAAGTGGGAGGAGGAGGAGGAGAGAGTATGGTAAATGCATCAAATGTCTCGATTATGCGGGGTGGGCGGGGGAGGTATTTCCGTTGTTTTTTGCCTGTAGTTCAGCCTGCTTGCAGAAATATTTGATGGAATAACTCCAAATAGATGCTGCAAAAGGCTATTAGCCTCTTGGTTGTTTCTCTGCCTCCAAACTCAGTTTGTAGTTTCCAAAACAAACGCTAGAATATCTTAGAGATGGAGCTGGAAGGAGGATTCTTAAAGTGGAAATTAAAAAAAAAAGTAATGGAATCATCAGCAGAAGAAAGCTCCGTTTTAGCTTCAGGTGGAGTTGAATAAAACAATTTTCATTCATTTTCTCTTGACTGTTTTTCCCCCTTTTCTTTCCTCTCTTGATTATTCCTCTTCTTGTGAGGACTAGGCACTGGAACAGCCTTTAGAAGGCGATTAAGGAAAAAAAAAAACAGTGTCCTGTGTCTCTCTCCAAGCAAATTGTTTGGGATATGATAATTTGAGTTTTGCCCCCTAATGAATATTAACATCTCATGCAGCCTCTGCCTTAGGGCCAAAGTCTATGGCTATTCTGGGTAACACTGCAAAGGAAAAAAAAAATTGTCATTCTCTATCCCAACCAGCTTCAAGATGTGAGAATTATCAATTCATGGATTTAGACAGCAGATCCTACGGAAAGGTGCTACCCTTCTTGATTGGTGTTTTTTAAATTAAATTTTCAGTTCATTATAAATACAACTTCTTTATGATCTATAAATAGAGAAAAATATTTTTTTGGCCTGGCACATATTCCAAGACAACATTTCTTAAAGTAAAAGACATTTCTTCTTCTTCCATTCATTTCGACTTCGACAGAGGTTTGTATTGTATTATTAACCTTCCATACTAAACAAATTCTGATCAGTAGTTATTGGTCGCCAATTACAACTAAGGAGGAGAGATGCAAAGAAAGGAGTATTGTTGCTTTTGGGGAAAACAGGTTGTTAAGGTCTCCTTTAAAAAGGTGAACGGTTTATATAATATTTTTGTTTTGGTTTGGTTTTTGGAAGGAAAAAGATGAAAGCTTTGCATAAGCTTTTCCTAAAAAACAGACAAAGGGATGCTGAATTTGGTTATATTTCTCCTTTATTCCTAGCTATTCCTTATATTATTTTAAGATATAGATGGTCTCAATGAAGAATAGAGAAAATTCCAAAATAAAAAAAAAACAATCTTTATGTACTAACAATGATCTCTGTGTGAAAAACCGAGGGACGACCTATAAAGTAGTAACACTAATTGCTAAAGAGTACACATACATTCATTTATATTCAAGTTTGAACATGGGACTAGGTCAGAGAAGAAAACCACCCTTAATAAAGTGTTTCACCCTTCACACTATTTCCCATAACCTTCATAAATTGCAGGCTACTGAGCTAGCCTGATGATGATTGTGGTAAGGTGTATTTATAGCAGATGATATGTGGATAATAAATATGCCTAGTAAGCCATTGTCTCCAGTAACCCCATAGACATTCTGACCCTCTAATTAACTTCTTTAAGGAGGTCAGCATCAAGAACTACTAAAAGGAATTTATGTAGAATATCTGTGACTGATCTACTGGCTTTGATGATGACAGTGCAATCCAAAGGAGAGCAAAAGGGATAGGTAACAGTAGATTCTTTTTTTTTTTCAACTTCTGTGATTTTAAGTGAGAGTGGAATTGAAATATTGCCACTTAAAGAGGCAAGAGTAGGAAATGACAAATTCCTAGGCTTTTGTATTCGTCAATTTTTATGATGAATTGTAATGTCTGAATAATTACCCCCCTCTCCCTCCCAAAACCTTCATTCCAAATGGCACATGGTAGGTCTGCATTGTTCCCTCCCTATTACAGGCAACATAGGTGAAATCATATAGTAAAAAGTACCTAGGACTTTAAGAGAACCTGGATCCAAAAATAAGTTAATGATTCCCTTCAAAGGTGACTTTAGACCAATTGCTTTGTTTCTCTGGGCCTCATTTTTCTCATATGTAGAATGACTGTTAGATTAAATGACTTTTGAGGTTTCTCCTACCTTTTAATCTATGATTTTGTACTGTTCAATTAGCTTCTACAAATATTTATTAAACATCCATTATATGCAAGGCAGTATATATGAAGGAAGGGAATAAGTATTTATATAGTGTATACTATGTGCCAGACATTTTAAAACATGATCTCATTTTATCCTCATAACAGCCCTGTGAGGTAGGTTCTATTATTATCCTCATTTTATGGCTGAGGAAACTGAGGAAAATAGAGGTAAAGTGACTTACCCAGAGTCACAGAGCTGGACTTGGCTGTCTGAGGCAATGTTTGAACTCTTCCTGACTCCAGGCTTAGCACTCCATCTACTGTTCCATCTAACTGCCTCACAAATAAGAATGTACATAAATAAGAATTTACAAATCTTTTACAAAATATTTTTTTTGCGGGGGGAGGTGGACCAGTAGTACACCGTTAATGATTGGAGTACGTGATTTCAAGAAATTCCTCCTGTAGGCAATAGAACCTAAGCTGGGCCTAAGAATTGAAAAATAAGTAAGAATGACATTCCAGTAAAGGGACATACCCTGTGCAAAAACAGGGAAACCAAGACATTAAATGTTGTATACAACAAACATCCAGTAAGCCAAGTATGCAGAGATGAAGAGTTTGTGAAGGAGAATAAGGTGAAATAAATCTGGAAAGTAGACTTGATCCTGACTCTGAAGGGCTTTAAATACCAAACAAAGGACTTTTAATTCCCTGCCCCTCCCCCCAGAGGAAATAGACAATCCCCGAAAATTCTTCAGCAGAGGGATGTTAGTGTATGTCATTAAGCCCATACTTGGTAGCTGTTATACAGGGTAGCTTCCTGTGAAAAAGTAGGGCTATACCTAGGTTTAGTGGAAAGAGTATTGTCTATGAAGTTAGAGGTATCAGACTTCATGTCCCAGTTCTATTACACCCAATAACTGGGTGACCTTTGACATGCTACTAAAACCATGCTGAGAGCTTAATTTTCTTGTCTATGAAATTGAATTAATCCTTATTGTACCAAACTCACAGGGAGGAGCTTTGAAAACTGCTATTTAAATGTGGATAGTTGTTATTATCATCATTATTGTTATTTTGACAGAACCTATGATTTTATTTGGTTAGGAGGAACTTCCTCTACCAATGCAGATCTTACATGGTTAAATGTTTCACCCATGGACAAACAGCCTAAATGCATCAGAGTCAATACTTTAACCCAGGACTTCCAGGTTTTCCTACTCTGAGGCTATCTCTTTAACATTTTTGCCACACTGAGCCAATCAAACAAGCATTTTTAAGTGACTACTATGGGTCAGACACTGTGCGGTACTGGAGATACAAAGATAAAATGAAACAGTCTCTTTCCAGGAAGCTTGCATTTTAGTAGTGGAGTATTGAAAATAATATGTATATATGTGAGTGCATACAAAATAAATGCAAGATAATTTGGGGATTGGCACTAGCCTCTGAAGATATCAGTAAAAGCATCATATAGAAGGTGGCTTTTGGGGTATTTTAAAGGACATAAGAGATTCTAGGGTGGTGAAATGGAGAGTGAATACATTCCAGACATGAGATCTGCCAATGCACAGAGATGGAGGATGAACTGTGGTGTGTGACAAAAAGAAAGATCAATTTGGCTTAAGCACAGATCATGGGAAGAAGAATAATGTATAGCAGGGTTAGAAAGATAATTTGGAACCAAGTTGTGAAGAATATTAGTAGCCAAACAGAATAGTTTCTATTTAATTTAAAAAACAATAAGAAGCAATTGGAGTTTATCAAACAGGGACCACATGGTTAGATCTGTGCTTTAGGAAAATCACTTTAGTAACTGTATGATGAATGGATTGGAGAAAGGAAGGGTACAATGCAGAAAACACAATGAGGAGACTATTGCAACAGTCTAGTTGGATGTCCTGTGAGTAGTAAAAATTGGAGGAATGTGAGAAATTAAAAATGACAAGATTTAGCAACTGCAAAGTGGAATGAGGGAGAATGAGAAGTTGAGAATCGTACTGACTTTTTGAACCTAGTGACTGGAAGGATGGTATTTCCTTGACACAAATAGGTAAATTTGGAAAGGGGCTGAAGAGGTACAAGGTCACATAATAAAAAAGTAAACAAATCCAAACAAACATTTTCTCCAAACCCCACTAACTCAAAAAATTGGGGGGGGGGGCTATTTATGTGCCATATGTGGATCAATTCTTGCTGAATCTTCAGAAAAAGAAAGGAAGAAGCCAAACAAGGTAAGAGCTTTATGACTTCACATTGGAGAAGTTTGGACCTTAAAACATTGACTCAGGACCCTTCCATCAAAATTCATGCTCACACAAACTGACCCATGAGCTTCTGATGTGGAATCCATACACAGATTCCAAGAGAGATTCCACTCCTGCTGCATAGACTGTTGGGGATACCATTTTGCTGTAACAAGCCACAGGCATTGGTTTTGTCCCAATGTGTTTGGGAGTGGAAGGGATCTGGGAGAAGAATCAGGTGTGAAGAAAATAATGTTTTGCACTGTCTCGCGCAATGCCTAGGATAGGGAACCTGAAGGCTGAAAAATCTCTTCCTAGAATGCAAACCTCACTCTCCCCTAAATGCTATGAAAAATGGCAGATACCCAATTACAGAAAGAAAATAAGAAGGTGGAGTTGGGCATGAAGCCAGTATACATATTTGCAATAAACCTTAAGAAAAGGAGACTTTTGGGAACCCTGTTCCAAAGAAATGATTTGGTTTAGGTACTAAGGCTACTAAAAAAATAAATTCTCCAATGAGACAGGTGTCTAGCCAAGGGTGTAGATTAACTATGAAAAAGGGAGGAGTCAGAAAGTCACTGAAAGGGGAAAAATGTCTAAAACACCAAAAATTTGAAGCTGAAGAAAATTCAATTAAAAATCTGTAGCACAAGCAAATGGAATAAAAGAGAGGATACAAAAATTAGAAAGGATGAGCATAACTTGAAAAAGATTGCAAACACATTTAAATAAATATTTTAAAACAAAGGAAATTGAACCAGTGATTGATGAAATAAATGTCTGTAGACATTAAATATTTCATGCACTTTTAGATGTCACTGTATTGTTAGACATATTTAGCTGTTTTACTTTCTCATAAGAAGCCTCCATAAAGTAGAAGTAACCTGTAAATGTTTGCAATTTTTAAAAAAAATGAATAATAGAAAATAATAGAAAAAGTAGAGGTTTATAATGCAACTCAAAAATGATGTACTTGGAACACCTGAGTTTAATCATCAAAGTAAAAAAAGGATATATAGTTGAAAGAGTGGCATTCTAAACATTCCCTCAAAAAATGTGCAAACAGATTATTTGACTTGTCAGCAACACTCCAAACAACATAAACTAAAGAAATAGAATTGTCTAGAAAAGAATGAATATAGAAATAGAAGGATTGACCTGCTGGGTTAAAAAAGTCATGTAATTTTAGATATTTTAGTTTGAATATGTTCAAATATGTTGCTTTCTTTTGTATTCCTGGTATGAATCCAACTTGGCCATAATGAAGGTTTTCTTGGATGAATTACTGTGGTTTTCTTGACAGGATTTTATTTAAAATCCTTCAGTTGATATTCATTAATGATATTGACTTATAGTTCTTCTTTGCATTTTCCTTATCTGGTTTTGGTATTAGTTCTATGCTTGTCTTATACACTGTATTTGATAGAATCCTTTCTCTGTTTTTGAGAATACATTCTATTATATGTACATTAATTGCTCTTTCAAAGTTTGACAGAAATTTCCTGTAAACCCTTTAAGGCCTGTGCTTCCTTCCTTTGGTAGTTCTTTTATACTAGTTCTATTTATTTCTCTGAGATTGGATTATTTAAGATCTCTATTTGGTCATCTGTCAGTTTTGGTGCTTTTTGTAGTCATAACCTGGAGACAAAAAATAATACCCATTCATTGGTAAATGGCTAAACCAATTGTGATACAAGGTAGGATGTAATAGAATGTTATAGTACTAAGACATTTGTACTGATATAAAGTAAAGTAAACAATCTTTTTCAGTTTATAACTAGAAAAAAGTGCTGCTTTAATTATTTTTATATGTATGAAGCATTTGTTTTTGTTATCTCTGTCTGTGGTGTCTGTCCATCAGTGAAATCTCTGGATCAAAGGGTATGGATGTTTTAGTCACTTTCTTTGTACAATCCCAAATTACTCCCCATGATGGTTGGACTAATTTATATCACTGCATTAGTTTACTTGTCTTTTCACAACTACTCCAACATTGATTATTCCTATTTTTTCTCACTCTTGACAATTTTCAGGGTATAAAGTAAAGCCCTAGAGTTGTTTTGATTTGCATTTTTCTTATTATTAGTGATTTGTAGGGTCTTTCCTGTTTCACATCATTTCCTTTGAGAAATATCTATTCCTGTCTTTTGATTATCTATTGGAAAATATCATTGGGGCTTATATGTTTTTGGTTATTGCCTATACGTAATAGATATTAAACCCTAATCAAAGATATTTGATTTAAAAATATTTCCTCAGTGAACTCCTTCCCTTCATATATCACTTTAATTGATTTTATTCAAGAAAAATCCTTTCAATTTCTTGAAATTGAAACTATTTTCACTTTTTAATCATATTTCTCTCTCTTCTTGGTGAAGAATTCACAATCTAATCATAGCTGGGAAAGGTTTCTGAAATGTTTCTCTATTAATTTTGTTATTGTGTGATCTTTAATAGGTCATATATCAATTTTCAGTTTATTTTAGTACATAGTAAAAATTGTTAGTCTAAATCCAAACTACTTTCTTTTCTAGCAATTCTGGTCAAATTGCTAGATAATATATTTTGGGGGTTTATAGAACACTGGGTTATAAAATTTAATTTAATTTTCCATTTTAATCAGTATCAAATGGCTTTGAGGACTGACATCTTATAATAGAGTTTAAGATTCAGACTTCCTAGCTCTGTCTTCAATTCTACTTTTTTCCGTTATTTCTTTTGATATTCTAATTACTTAATTTCTCCCAAAGAAGTTTGTTGTCATATCATATAACTATACAAGTATTTTCCTGGTCAAAAGAATTTCAGTAGTTTCATAACTGTTATTATGTTAGTATCCCCAGCCATGGGGATTGTTCCTATAATTTAAGTTGCTCTTTATTTTTATAAGAAGAAATTTCTTATTTATACAGGTATTGGGTATGATTTAATAAATTGACTCCAAGAAATATTATGCATTTGTAGTTAATTTGATTAGAATTTTTCTTTCCATTATTCTCTAATGGATTTTGTCATTGCAAAATAAAAAATGTTGTTCATTTTTATGGGTTTATTTTATAACATATTACTCACCAATGCTATTTCCTCTTTGCCTATCTTTATTTCTTTTCATTTTCTTTTTTGATCTTACTGACATTGTTAACTTTTCTATTAACTATATCAAATATTAGTAAGTAAAAGAGGAACCCTTTCTTTACCCTTACATTTATTGGGAAAGCTTCTAGTCTTGCCTCATTGTATGCAATGCTAGGGGTTTTTTTTTGGGGGGGGGTTAGAAAGATTTTTTAAAAAGTCATTAAAATATATTCTTGTATGTTTCTGTTTTGTGGGTTTTATAATAAATGAATATTGTCCTTTGACAAGGGCTTTTTCTAACTATATTGATATAAACATAGAGTTCCAGATACATTTGTTTTCAATATTATTTTTAAGTTAATTATTTTCCTAAAGTAGAATTATTCTTTGCATCTCTGGTATAAATTCAGTCTGATCAGGGTGAGTGATTTTTGTATAAATTGCTGTTGTCTTTTTCATAGTATTTTATTTATTTTTAAATAAATATTTATCAATGATATTGCTCTCCATTCCTGACTCTTTCTCTTAATCTTCCCTGGTTTAGGTATTAGAATTATAGATGTCTCACAAAAGAAATAAGGGATTATCTCACACTGTTGAACAATATTGCTTTTCTTATTAATCCAGAGATCCCCATTTCTAAAATTTGAGAAATTGATTTTTAACCTAAATGCAAGACAATATTTATATTTATCAAATTCTATTTATTAATCTCAATTCAACCAATATTTCTAGCTTTTTCATTTTTAAAAATTCTTTTGGATTTGACCTTCCAACATAAAATAGAAATATTCCTTGATATAGAAAGGATTTATCTTTCTGGTAGGAGTTAGATTAGATAACTTCTGAGATCACTTTCAACTCTAATTTTTTTAATCTAGCTTTCTTTTTCCATTGCAGACTGAAAATTGTGTTACTTTTTAACTTATTTTTTTAAAATTTCAAGTACTTATTTTTTTTACCTCCTAACCCTCCCCTCAAACATTAAAAAATGAAACACAAAACTCTTTTAACAATTAAATATAATAGATTTTTAAAAATCAGTTACTGACTATATCCAAATATATATATATATATATATATATATATATATATATATATATATATATATATATATATATATATATATATAGGGTTGCTAGACATATTGAGCACACATAGGAACTTCTTTTCTTTTTTAATATCTTTAGTATACAGTTTAGTAGCTTTCTTGGTTTTCTTCCAAATTTCTTTCCAGAATGGTTGGAACAATTCATAGCTCTACCAACAGTGAATAAATGTGTCTACTTTCTCATAACCCCTCAAACATTTGTCTTTTTTCTGTTTTTGTAAAATTTGCCAATCTAACAGGTATGAGATAGATATGCTAAATTGCCTTTATTCACCTTTCTCTAATTAATGATTTGGAGCATTTTTCTTAAGGCTTTCATATCACTGTAGATAACTTGGATTTCTTTATTTGGGAACACCCATTCATGTCTTTTGACTGATTGGAGAATAAATCTTGTTCTTATAAATTTCAATCTGTTCCTTATATATCTGGGAAATGAGAATTTTATCAAATAAACTTACTTCAAAGATTTTTTTTTCCCTCTCAGTTATCTTTTTCTCTTCCAGTCTTAGGTATGTTGAATTAGTTTGTGAGATATGTAAATGCATATGCATATATACACATATATGTATGTGTGTATATACATATATCACAAACTAATTTAAATATATGTAGATAATGTAGAATTTATATATCACAGACATATATATGCATGCATGCATACATATATGCATATGTGTGTGTTGCACACATATCTATTTCCCATTTAATCTTAGGTGCATTGAATTTATTTGTGCAACACACACACATACACATAGTTATCCTCTACACATTGCAGGAATTAGGGGCTCAGTGCCTTCCACCTCCCTCCTGTTTTTTGGAAAATTCATGTACAATTTTCTGGCCCTTCCTTTGAACCACAGAAGAAGTCTGATTTTTTTTTCTTTTTGTTTTATGGGGTGTTTACAGTACCTTATTGTAAAATTTGGGTTAAGTGTTTGGTCATAGACTATATGTAGGTCAATATTAAGTAAAAATTCTATAGATATATTTAATGCATTTTTGACTTTCTAAACTTTTTCTGTGTCATCTTCTGGACTTCACACATTGTTTGTAACTTCTGCAAAATTCTCCCCAAATTCCCATTTAATTTCTTATGCCAATGAATGATGTATCAAAACCACAATGGAGAAGGTTATGATGTAGAAGGGATAACTGTACATACACATACGCACACATATACACACACATCAGCATTGAATTAGTTGTGCAACATATATGTATATGTGCACATACGTACGTATTGCACAAACTAATTCAACGCACCTAAGATTGGAAGGGAAATAAATAACTGGGAAGAAGGAACACAAAATATAAAATGGGCAATTTTCATTAAATTATATATATATATGCATGTATAGATATACATATATATATATACATGTATGTGTGTGTATATATGTGTGTGTATATTTATGTGTGTGTATATATGTGTGTATATACACACACACACACACACATATATATATATATATAAGCAAGAGTGAGAGAGAATTGCCCATTTGATCTTTGATCTATTTCTGTGAATTCTTCTCCTTTCCATATTCCTGAAAGGTACTTTCTTCCTTGTTCCTCTAACTTCTTTGTTTTGTGACCTGTTATTTATAGGTAATTTATACATTTGGAGCTTATCTTAGTATAGTATAAAGTGCTAAAGCCTAATTTCTTCCAGACCTGCTGTGCAATTTTCTCAGCTTTGTGTGTGTGTGTGTGTGTGTGCTCTTACCACCAGTAGTTAGGTGGATAGAGTGGGGTTTGAGTTGGGAAGGACTGAGTTCAAATCAGGCTTTAGACAGAATAGTTTTGTTTCCTTCAGCAAGTAATTTAACCTCTGTTTGCCAATGTTACTTCAGATCTAAAATGATAACAGCACCTACCTTGCAGGGCTGTTGCAAGGATCAAATGAATTAATATTAGAGAGAGAGAGAGAGAGAGAGAGAGAGAGAGAGAGAGAGAGAGAGAGAGAGAGAGAGAGAGAGAGAGAGAGAGAGATTAGCATAATTCCTGGCACAGAGTTAGGCACAGAAGATAAATACTTATTCCCTTCCTCACCCTACCAACTTATTAAACACTAGACTACTAGTTTCATTTGCTCCTGTGTGTTGTGTACCTAATTATTACATTGATTGGTATTTCTATTTTTTATCTAATACAAATGTTGATGATGACTGCTTTGTGTTAGAGTTTGAGGTCTGGTATTGTTAACCTTCCTTCTTTCCTTCCTATTTTTTCCCCCAAAGTTTCCCTTGAGGTTCTTATTTTCCAGAATTTCATTATTATTTTTTTTCTACTTTTATAAAGCAATCTTTTGGTAGTTTGATTGGTATGGCACTGCATAAATAAGTTAATTTAGTTAGTGTTATCATTTTATTAAGTTGCCTCAGCCTACCTATAAGCAATTAACATTTCTTCAATTATTGTCTGTATTTATGTAGACAATATTTTGTAGTTGTAATCATATAGAGTCTGTGTGTCTTGGTAGGACAATGTATTTTATACATTTTATAGTTATTTCAAATGGAATTTTTCTTTCCGTATCTACCTGCTGACTTTTGTAATCTACAAATTTGATAAGGATACCTGCCATGATTTTATACATAATGTTATACATATGTATACATACATATACAATGTTATACATAACATTGATTTAAAAAAATCTTAAGCATCATGGGGCCAAGGACAAAGCCCTGTAGCATGTAATTAAAGCTAACCAGCAATTTTTATGAAAAAAAGAGAGATCTAGGCTTTTTAGCAGACTGTAAATTCAAATTCAGTTAACAGTCTTGTGTAACATCCAAAAAAGCAAATCCAACCTTGGAATGATGTAAGAAGGGAATAGTTTCCAGGCTCAAGTAGGCAGCAATCCAATGGTACCCTACCTTGGTTAAAAAACATTTGCAATATTATCCATTTTGGGTGCCACAATAAAGTAAGATCATTGATCCAATTTAAATAATTGATCAAAATTATTGTAATACAAAGAAAACTATATTTGAATTCAGAGGACCTTGGTTTAAATTCCAGTTGGACTCCTGGCTTCCTGGTTGATCTTGGTCAAGTTACCTAAAATATCAAGGCCATATCTATCAAATGAGTATGTTGGTGTAACTTTCTTCTAAGATCCCTTTCTTCCCTGAAACTCTCTTCTATGAATAATGATATCATAATTACATGGGCAAGTTTTCAGTTGTACAATTTGGACATGGAGAACCCATTTAACTTAAAATAGCTTTAAAGTGCTTTACTACTATTTTCTTACTTATCCTCTGTTTTCTTAATCACATTTGTTCTATCTTTATTACATGAAGACTATTCTCCTTGATGGAGAAAATAGAAGAAAATTAATATTTCAGTAGTTTTTGCTTTCCCTCTGTCAATTATAAATGATATAATGAAGACAGAGTATATTTTGTTAGAGAAAAATGACAGAGGATATTAGCTCCATGCAAGCTCCTTTAATTCTTGATCTTCTGATGATCTGAATGCATGATAACTGACATCATGGCAGTTTATATAAATTAAAAGGAGTTAACTCACTCTAAACCTAAGATCTTGAAAAAGGTGCATAGCCCCTGAGGTTATGTGCTAAAAGAACTGAAACTCCTCCTTTAGAATAATAGAAAATGCCATACAGTAGTGGTAATTTGGCAGAAGACCAGAATGTGGCACAAGAGAACAGCAGAGGACATGTAGAGAACAATCCAGCTTCAGAGGACCAGCAGATGGCAGAGCAACAGAAAGAATAGGACTGAAGTATACCACAGCAGCCTACACAACAAAATCATCTCCCAACTTCCCAGTTAACCTACATTATCCATAGTTAGAGACTTTAGACCAAGCCTGTACAACAAATGTCCCACAGGCCACTTGTGTGGCCCACCAAATGATTTTAGGTGGCCTGCAAAAATAGTCGAGGATGTAAAAGAAAGTAAAGATGTAACAAGTGCTTTATCCATGCCCCACTTAATCTGCCTTCCACTAGTCACTATTGTGCTGTCATGTAACTTGGTGGGTGGGTTGCCACTATGCACTCTCTCCTGTTTGTCACATGACCTGTGGCAACCAACCAACATCAGTCTGTCTCTAGTCTGAGAGGAGCAAGAGGCATAACTTTTCACTCTATTTTTGGTATTTACCAGCATTGAACAGTGACAAAGTGAGTGCAGCCACATCCAGTGCAGCTGAGGCCCACTATGCAATGAGCATCAACAACTCAAGGGCTTCTTCTCCTCCCTCACTGCACAACCACCCTTCAAGTTACATCACTGTCTGACACTATCTCCAAGTTCAGACACTTAGTTCAGTATTTCTTTGTATGTGAGCAGTTGATATGGAAATTTTTTGGCTCTAATATTAAAGTTTTTGGGATGACTTTGTAAAATGGGCAACAAAAAGAAATGGAAGATTGAATCAGAACATAGAGTGTTTAATGTGGAGTGAACAAACAGATACTTGTTTACTTACAGAAGAGACAAAATATTGTGCCTTATTTGCCTAGAAGCCATTTTGAAGGATTACAATCTTCATCACCATTTCAAATCAAAATATCCTAACTTGAGCAAATTGGACACCAATGAAAAACCAACTAAGGTATCTGAATTGTTGAAAAATCTCCTTGGGATACAATAATTTTTCAAGAAAGTAAACTCAGAAAATGAGGCAGCTACTGAAGTTACTTTTCAGATTTCTAAAAAAATCAATTTCAAACATGATTCTCGAGTACAATAAACTGATTCCTGAAAAGAGTGTCATACATCCCCTTAATTAAATGTACACAGTAAGAAAATCTGAAAAATGTATTAAAACTTGTACCACTTAGCAATGTAATTGTCAACATTGATGCGATTTCATGATAAACAAAAATATTCTTAAGTGTAATTAATTGATATTAACTTAAATTTCCCTTTGTGAAAAATACAGTTTATTTGCAAAATAGTTTAATAATTAATTATATATTTCCTTGGAGAGTAAGCCACTAAAAATCTATCTGCAAGTCTGCTTTAGATTCATGTTAAGTCTCTCCTATGTATACCTTTGATTCTACTGAGTTGCTGTTCTCTGAGCATGCTATTTGATTTTTCACTTCCAAGATGCCATTTTGTTTCATGCAAATTATGACCAAAAGGGTAGATGAAGAACTTTGTCTTCCTTCCTTGCCAATAACAAAGTTGCTGTCCTCCCTGTACTGCAATCTGCACTGTTTTTGTGGGCTCATTCTCCCTACCCATTTTTTTAAACAATGAGCATAGCTGAAAATAGATATTTTATTGTCCTGAGCATGTTTTATAAGCTTTGTCCTTCCTTATAAGGTTCTCGCAGCCCCCATTTTTCATGTCTGCTTAGACATATGTCCTCCTTTCCATCCTTGTTACAAGCCTTTTAAACTATGATCTTATCAGAAAATCTCTGCAGCCATTATTATCATCATCAACATTATCAGCAGCAGCAGCAGACTTCCATCTCTTGCTGAGTGTGTGTCTCCTGAGGCAAAGGGGCCAGGTTAGGTGTTTTCCATCTGTGCTGGGAGACTACCACTTCCAGCTACTGCCTCTTAGCCAGGCTCCTCAGGTTAGATCTCAGATCAAAAATGAAGTAACTCTCTGAGACTTCTGTCTCCAGCTGGCTGTTCTATGTCCCCTGAGGAAAGGCTTCTAGGGGTCATGTTGAAAATCTTCTCTCTGCCCCAAAGCAACCATTTTCATCTGTACAAGCACAGAGCACCTTTCACTTCCTTCCAATTGGGATGTGGAGAACCACCACTATAAAGAAGAGCAACCTCCTTTGACTTCAGGGCTCTTATCTCCTGATATGTCTGTCCTTTAAAATTGAGAAGTGGTGCCATCCATTCAATGATGAGCAATCTCATACTTGATCATACTCTTCACATTCCAGTGACTCTGAACTCCTGTAACTCATCATCTAAACCCCATTCCATTCCCCCTACCATGTTATTTCTCATTTCTATCCCCCTAACCCTTCCACCCCATAATTTCATCCTAATTCCAACCAACCCTTCTACTGTGCCTTCTAGAAAGGCTGCTCCATAGACAACAATGTTACCTTAACCTTAAATCTGTTCTTATTGTCTTTGGCTTACTCGTTGAGGCAAGGGAGATGGAATAATCTTTACTCCCTATTGGAAATTCCATTTTCTCCCCTTCATCCATCACTTAATAACAATCTATCTTCCTTTGAGCTTTATATTATTCATCTACCACCCAATCAAAATCTTGATATTGTCTAGCGATCCCAGCATCACTAACCACTCCCTTCCTCAACCTATTTACCCCTCATGAGCTACTCTTCCACTTTATCTCAGTCCCATACAGAGATGGTTATAGTTTCAGTCTTTCTATTACCCAAATATGTACCACCTCCATGTTCAAGAATTCTGAAATCCTCTTATTCGATCAGAATCTATTGCCTTTTCACATCTCCCTCAGCCTTCTCTTACACAACCGTACTCTCCATCAGCACCATGACTTCCATTCTCTTGACCCCTCAATTCTCTCCCAGGTTATGCCTCCTGTGCTAGCTACTGTCTCCTCCTCTCCCCTATCTTGATTCCTTATTGAACCAATTTGACTCTGTACTGTCCTCCTTTCTTGAATCCCTAGCCCCCCTATCCTATCTCCCATTACCCAAGCCTCAACCTTTGATCACTCCCAAGATTCATCACCTTTATGCCTACACATGTACTGCTGAACAAAAGTAGAAAAATTCATGCAACTATTCTGACTGAATTCTGATATATATATATTGATGTTATACAATCTCAACTGGGCCTTGATAGGCAATCCTACTATAGCTCCCTTATCAATTCACTATCCTACCATCCACATTAGTTCTTCCAAGCCTTTTTGTACCTTCTCACACCTCTTATGACTCCCCCTACCCCCACTCTCTAAGCTAAGAACCTTGCCTCATATTTTATAGAAAAAAATTGTGGCAATTTGCTGTAAAATCCCACCTCTCCCCTCTTTCTTATCTCCTATCAGTCAGATATCTTCTGCCACTTTCTTCTTCCTGAACCCTGTCACATGATAAAATGGCCTTACTTCTTACCTTTCGTTGTTCAAGTGATCCCATTTCATCCTCTCTCCTCCAGCAGATTGCCCTTTATGTCACCCTCACTCTTTCATTTCTCTTCAATCTCCGACCTACTTACTCTTTCCCTAATGCCAACAAACATGTCCATGTCTCCCCTATCCTGAAAATGTTCTCACTTGATCCTTCCATCCCTGCTAATTAGCATCTTTTATTTGTTCTGCCCTTCATAGTTAAACTCCTCCAAAAAGACATCCACATAAGATTCCTCCATCTTCTCTCCTCTCACTCTCTTTTTAAGTCCTTATAATCTGGCTTCTGACCTTATCATGCCACCACAACTGCTCTCTCCAAAATTACTAATGATCTCTTAGTTGTTAAATCCAATGACCTTTTCTCAATTGTCATTTTCCTTGACCTCTCACACTGTTGATCATTCTCTCCTCCTTGATACTCCCTTCTTTCTAGGACTTCAGAATACCACTTTCCCTTGCTTTTCCTCCTATTCATCTGACTACTCCTTCTCTGTCTCCTTTCCTGGATCCTCCTCCAAATCATACCCTCTAACTGTAGGTGTCTCTCAGGGTTATGTCTTGGGTCTTCTTTTTTCTCCCTCTATACCACTTCACTTAGTGATCTCATCAGCTCCCATGTATTTAATGACCAATTCTATGCTGATGATTCTCAAATCTACCTTTCCTATACTAATTTCTCTGCTAACCTCCAATCTTGCATCTATAAGTGACTTTCAGATATCTTGAAACAGATGTTGAGTAGATATCTTAAACTCAATATGCTTAAACCAAAATTTACTATCTTTCACCCTCCTTTCCCTCCTCCCAACTTCTCTATTACTGGGCAACATCATCTTCCCAATCACTCAGGCTCATGACCTAGGAGTCATTCTAAATTCCTCACTAACTCTCATCCCCCACAACCAATATGTTGCCAAGGCTTGTTGATTTCACCTTTGTAATATCTCTTCCATATGCTCCCTTCTCTCTATTTGCCGCCACTTTAATGTGGGTCCTCATCATCTCACACCTTGATTACTGAAATAACCTATTGCTGGGTTTGCCTGCCTCAAGGCTCTCCCCACTCCTCTCTTCTTCATTCAGCCACTAAAGTGATTTTCCTAATATGCAGGTTCAATCTTGTCACTCTCCTACCCAATAAACTCCAATGGCTTGCTATTCAAAGCCCTTCACAATCTAGTTCTTTCCTATCTTTCCAGTTTTCTTGTATCTTACTCCCAATATGCTCTCTTTGATCTAGTGACACTGGCTTACTGACTGTTCCAGGGACAAGACATTCCACTGCTTGGCTCCCAGAATTTTCTCTGGTTGTCCCTCCTCCCTGGAATGTTCTCTCTCCTCAGCTCCAACTACCAACTTCCTTAGCTTATTTAAAATCCAACCTCATACAGGAAATCTTCCTCCATTCCTCTTAATTTCAGTGGCTTCTGTTTTTTAAAATTATTTCTTATTTATCCTGTATATAGCTTGCTTTGTATACATTTGTTTACATATCACCTTACCCATTTGATTGTAACCTCCTTGAGGGCAAGCACTGTCTTTTTTCTTTTTTATATCCCTAGTACTTAGCACAGTGCCTGGCATATAACCATAATAAATGTTTATTGACTGATCCATCATCACTAACATTTATATAGCATTTTAAAGTTTTCAAAATGCTTTATATATGTTATATCATTTGATCTTTGCAACAACATTCTGGGGTAGGTGATATCACCCCATTTTATAGATAAGAAAACTGAGAAAAGCAGAAGTTAAATGACTTATCCACAGCCACACACCTAATTAAATTCTGCTCATGTTTTCCTAACTTTGCTTGATTAGCAAATGTGAAATGAACTGTCCTTTATTTTAATAATGGAAGTTCTTTAAAATAGCTGAGAGATAAAAATCATCCCTTTGTCTATCAAACTATTACAGGCTTAAAGGTTTTATAACTATAATAGACATTAGTGATGATCTAATCTAACCTTTGTGTTTTTAAGAAGAAAAAAAACAGGAACCTGATGCTTAGCTAGGTTAAATGATTTAACCTAGGTCGTAAAAGGTAGCAATCATTATTGCTGAGAATTTAACTCAGGCTCCCTGACTCCCAAACTAGGGATCTTTGAACTATTAATCATTGACATGAATAATGCTTTAAAATTGACAAATGAGTGAAATTAATTATACAGAATATACAATATAGCTATTATATATGACATATTACATAATTTGTTACATGTAATATCCAATACATATATAACATATATTACTCATTTGAATGTGACAGCTTTCTGAGGCATGAGCTACAGGTATTAATGGCTCCATTTTACATATGAGAAAATTGATGTGCAAAGAGAGTTATCATAACCAAAAGACATGACCACACAACCAAGTATGGGATCTAGGATTTCAATCCATACCTTTCTGATTCCTTGGTTTATTAGAGCACAATGATTCCATTATTGTAATTTGCAATTATTTCTGGCTGTGACAGTGAGCTATTTATACAACCTAGTTGTGTGATCATGGGCAAGTCATTTGATATCTGGGAACCTCCAGACAATTCTCTTAAGACTCTAACTTACAGAGGAACTTCAGATCTCCATTGTTGGTGGGAGTTTCCACATAGACAGTTACACACACAGTGATAATAAAGAGGATAGTGTTCTTTCTCACTCCCCACTGCACACATACAAAACAGCCAGAGTCTAAAAATTACATTGCATGTATTTTGTTCATTTGAAATGGGCACATTTGACTCCTCACATTTGAAAGCCTTTGATAACTGACAGTAATACCTCATAAAGTCAAATTACAACAGGTCATTTTCTGCATTTCTTTTATTAATCACTTAATTAATAAGAATTTAATAAGCACATAGTATGCCATAGCTACCACTCTAGGTACTAGACATATAAAGACAAAAGAGGAAACAGTTCCTATCTCAAGGAACTTATATTCTATCAGGCGAAATGATATGTATAAGTAAATCTAAAATATGTTCAAAGTAATTTTTGATAAAGAGAACACTAACAATGGGAAGGGGGAAGAGAAGTGGATAGGCCTGCTAGAGAAAATCAAATTTGAACTGAGCTTTAAGAATAAGCATTCTACATTCAAGTCACTTAGATATAGATACAGCATTTGTTAAATACTATGTGCTAGGTATTTCACTAAGCTATGGATACAAATAATGATAAAAAAGACAGTTGCTACTGTCAAGAAGCTTTTATTCTAATATAGGAAGGCATAGAGAAGACTGGAAAAGAAGACGTGGAGCGGTAGGGAAAAGGTACTCTTAAGAGGTTGTGGAAAATATTATACTATTTTATATCATTTCTAATTTCAACCAGACCCAGAGCCTCAGTTAATGAGTAACTGCTTGAAGATCCAGGACCTGGGCTTCTTTGTTCTCTCTAAAAGTTTGCTCAGGCAATACCCTTACCTCTGTCAACAAGGCCAGATCATTAAGGACATTACCCTAACCCCAAGAGAGATTACCTTGCTTAATATTCTACAGGTATATACTATGTTATGGAATGTAATGAGGCACAGAGACGCTGGGCTGTAGTTTCAACTGACTTTTGTCAACATCCTTTACAACTCTATTCCATTAAGGAAAATCCTTTTCTTGGATCATGGTTAAACATACATGGGGGTCATAAAAAATGAGGTAATACAGGCTTGCTAGCTCTGCTAAAATAACGTATATAAGTTTTTTCATTGCTTTGTTCAGGCAGCCAGAGTTTTATACTCTGACTCCTTGTACATACAAATAAGCTAGCTTCACTATGCTTTAAGGGAAAATAATAAACAACATGGATTTTTCTATCACCTAGCTCTGTTGTTTCCTTCAACCAAACTTTCAGGTTTAACAGTTATGGTGCAGTGACTTTCGGATGGAAATGATGGAAACAGGACAATGCAGCCCAACCTTGCCAACGCTTTTGGGCACCATAGGATTAATTTTTCCTGGAATTTTGGCCTTGACAAGGTAGGGGTAAGTTGTCTCTCTTCCCAGCTTCCAAAAAGAACTCCCATAAAATTGGTTGAAGTCTGGAAATTCCCTTTAAGCTAGCTCTGGGGGCAGGGATCAGATCTGCAGGCAAATGCACATAGATCCCCTGGAAACACTGATTGATCTAGAAAATTAACTATGGATCAGTCAAAAACTAGAATTAGAAGTCCAACCGTTCCTCCACTCCCTTCCTTCCTTCCCTTGGAGGCCCTGATCCTGGGGAGAAAAACTGCACTTTGCTTTTTCCCTCCCCCTCTGCCTCCCAGGAAAGGCTCTGATCCGGAGGTAACTCTGTTCTGCTTCCTCCATCTCCCCTTTCCCCTTCCTAAGGGATAGGATATAGAGAGTCAGAAAAATCAGGAACGCCAAAGCTTCCCCAAAGACCATAGGGGTGCTAATGGCTAACTCATGAAAGCCTCTAATTCTCTGTTGTTTGAACTCTGAGCTCAGTCTGTATTTGTTCTGTATTTGTTTTGTTGATTGTCTGTTAACTGTCTGTGTGAGAGCATGTGCTGTGAAATGTCTATACCGGGTAAAATCTGAAATGCGGGTAGCCAGAGAATTCTAAGGCTGCAGTTAGGGAAACAGAGACTTTTTTCTTTTTCAATGTTTGGTCTGGCCAACTGAACTTGAAGAAAAAATAGAGCTGAAACATTTTAGCAGATTCTGTGATTTAATCATTAAAAAGTTTGGAAACTGATTAGTTGGAATTTTGGGACAGAACTCCTGAGACTATAGATCACTCCAGGAACTCTCACTGGTGCTAAAACACCCTCCCAATGCTGATCACTTAGGTGAAGTTTACCTGAGTTACAATCATTGAGATCTTTCAACATTGTCTTGTCTCTGACCAAGCCAGAGCTGCAGTAAAAGTTAGAGCAGCTAAAACAAACCTCTCTCCACCCAGATCAGATTAGGAGAAGATAATGCAGGAGAACTGTAGGGAAAACTTAAATCACCTTTCCCCACCTGGCAAAAGGAGGAGAAGGACAGAATTTCACAGACTGACAGTATTATGACAGTCCTGTGCCCCTGGGTACCTTTGTAGCTCATTCTTTTTGGCAAAGCTTGGAAATGTCACCCAGGTCCTATGCATTCTGCCCACTCTACCTAGCAGCTGCAAAACCGCTTTAGGCTCAGTAACTTCTGCAGTTGTGGGGGAAGGGAAAGGTAGATGGATTTGGACTTTGGTTCGGTTCTCTAAACTCTGCCTCCCAGAATTGTCACCACTGGGATACTAGCTTCTTCTCTAGGTAACTTTACACTTCTTGTTCCAATTGCAAAACTGTATTCTAATCTCTGTTTGACCTGTTTCCTGAGTTTTTAAGGGAAAATAATAATGATGGTTGTTATGGGATCAAAATGGTAATGATTGTAAAATGCTTAACATAAAGTCTGGTATATGTTAGACACAACATTATTATTATCTCTCTCTGATTTAATGTAATTGTTAACTTTTGAAGTGGTTTTTAAATACCAAAAGTAATAAGCTGAATAATTTCTGTATGTGGTAATCTGGAAATGCAATAGATGTCATCTGAAAATTATTGTTTCTGTATTTCTAAACTTGCATTGTGTTCCCAAAATTCTCTTAGATTGTGGAATTTGAGAAGACCATTGTGTGGCAAGAAATGATATCATAGCAATTTTAAGCTGATTTTGATATATGTGAATTAGGTTTTTAAAGGGATGTGATAAAATTTGGAACTGTTATATGTGATTATAACAAGTAAATAATTAATTATACTGATATTTAACCATGAGAACAGACTTTCTGTGTGAAAAAGTTTTCTATTATGAGAATATATCTGGTGATTTAAAGTTATAGTTTCAAATGATGAGATGAAAGATTCTCTGTGCATGGAGATTTAGAAATGTGTTCACCTAAATTGATAAATGGGTTGTTTCAAGTTTTAAAATGCATAATTATGTTTAGGGCACTGTTACATTCCTAAATTGTGTAATTTGACAAACAGATGTATCAGCAATATTGAAAAAATATGGTTTTAAAAGCAATAATCTTTTCTAAGTATTGGGCCTTAGAAATTAAAATGTTACCACTAGTGAGTAAAATAATTCCTCTTATAATCAGGATGTTATTAGATTAAGAATTGTAGTTAATTAAGAAATTTAAGTTATTAACTGAAACAAGAACTTTTGAAACCATCTAGTCATGAATTCTTATCAATCTTGTGTGGTTTTCAGTGTAGAGGAATTACTCTGGAAAAAGCTTTTTAAAGTCCTGGTAAACCTTATTATTGTGATAAGGTAAATTTAATTGGGTATGTAATTTATAGAGCTAAGTGTCCTCCCATTATAACATGTTTTTGACTAAGGAACTTGTAATATCTAGGAATTCTGGGCAATATTTGAGAATGAGGACATTTGGCACCAACTTAGTTAATGAATTCCAGTATTTAAGGGTTAATTTGCTGTAAGGAAAAAGGAAATGTCTATCATTTTAAAACCTTCTAATAATTGTCTTCAGGAAAGTTTAGTGTATAAGATTGATTCTTGAGGTGTCCCTTTCCTCAACCTGTGAGGTTGGTCATTAACCTCTTTGCTTTGTTTAAGCTGAAATTGATTCCAGTACAGACAGTTATGTCAGTAAAAAGTATTAACTTATGAGTTGTCTTGTCTTATGGTTGAAACATGAAGGAAGACTGAATAGTGGGTTTGAAAGATTTGGAAAGGTAAATAAAGGTTTGATTGGAAATACAAAAGGCAGATAAGAAAGTTTGGGGACAAATTGGAGTTTGCTAAGCCTCTCATGTCCCAAAGGAATACTAGTTTCAAATGGTTTAAATAAGTTGAGAGTGTGAGAAAGTATTTAGAAGATGGAAAAGCTATGTAGCTTGATTTGATTTGATAATTATTAGCTCAATGAAATTTGGGACAGTCCTATCTGAAGGATATTTATTTGCTATTTAAGATTTTATGGGACTACAATTTAATATTGTTTTAAGCTCTGATTATAGGGATAGGTCACATGAAGCCAGTAGTGGAATGGCAGGCATTACAGACTGAGAATTCTTAAAGGTGGATGTCTAGGCTTGGGAAAAAGTCTTGAAGATGACCTTGGACGCAACCTAGGTAGGATCTTCCTGACTCTATTTCCCAATTCTACTATTTCCTTTCTGAAAAGGAAAATCCCCGCCTGAGTACTCCTAAGCCCTGCTTTCAGCACCTAGTGACTATATGATTGGCTATCAGATATGACTCGTGCCTGGAATCAAACAGAGCTGAGGAAGTCCTTTCCTTCTGTTAAGATACATGAAATTGTCCCTCTTTTCTTCATAGCAAATTTATATTATCAGGAAGTTTTGTAAGCACAATGCTAAATCTATTAGGTAATAAATGAATATTGGAATATCTCTGAGTTATTATAATAGGATACAGGAATGAATAGCTTACAATTTTAACCTATGTTCATGACCAAATAAAGATTAGAAGGATATAGACATAACATCCTCCAAAAGGGGGAAATGATTAGACAAAGTAATAAGGCAAAGATGTAATGTGATAAATGTCTAATTAAACAGGATAGCAAATTTTGAGGAAAAGGCAATAGGATCAAATTGATTCCTCTAAGAATTATATACAGATGTGTATGTTTGGCTCCAAAATTTATCAGTCATGGAAATTCAAGCTAATAAGTGTGTTTTGGTAATAAGATCTTAAATGTGGATTTTTGTACAAGAAAATTGTATGAGATAGTACAAGTGAAATCATATCTCCTTTATTAAAGTATCTGTCTGATGATTTTAAAAGGAAGATGAATTCAATTTATGGTCGGACCTTCATATTTTAAAGGACTCTTATACCAGGTACAAAATTTAGGTAAGGTTCGAAACAGTAGATGATATATGAACTGAAATACTCTGAAGTTAAAAAAAAGAGAGCCAAATTTAAGTGATTGTACTAAGTTATATTAAGTAAGTCAGAATTGTTTGGGAATTTCTAGATCTGAACCAGAGAAGCAGAATTCTCTTTTACTATCTAGGGACCAGATAACTACAATCAGGCATCTGGGATTCAAGAAAAAAGTGCCACTTTAAATGGATATTGAAAATATGTAACTGGGATAATGAACCATTTATTGTATTTGTTTGAACTTAGCCCTGCATGGCTGGGACCTATGTTGTGCTGTTTTTCTCTCAATTATCAAATCATATGTGTTCTGGGAGCTCCTATCGGATCTGACTACTTCTACAGCTGCCAACTTGTGGATATGGACTCCTTGATCCTTCTATCACATCTGATGATTGCCCGTGCTCCTGAGTGAACATCTGAGCCCATAGGACACCTTGCCCTCCAGTTTCAAAGGAGCCTGAAGGGGACAGCATCAGATGCAGGCAGCCCCTCCCGAGACTCTGGGCCAGAACCTGTACGAAGGACAACTCTCTTTCTGAGTCCCTTGCATTCCCAAGACTGTTTACTTGTACCTTTGGTGTCTTTAGCTTATTTTACTTAGGTGTTCCAGTTTCCCCATTATGGTCCCTACTGATTCCCCTTGCAACTTGCTCCCCCTGCTTGTTTACAAGTAGTTTACAATTACTGTCCATCTCTGGGGATGTCCAAACACAGAAAGAAAAAAAAAAACCTGAATCCACCTAGGTAAGGATTTTTAGCCATACCTTAATTGGTCTTCAGGTGAAGCTTTCAGCTTGCCTTTGACTAAAAGGAGGAAATGTGTAAAATATTATACTATTTTATATCATTTCTAATTTCAACCAGACCCAGAGCCTCCATTAATGAGTAACTGGATGAAGATCCAGGACCTGGGCTTCTTTGTTCTCTCTAAAAGTTTGCTCAGGCAATACCCTTATCTCTGTCAACAAGGCCAGATCATTAAGGACATTACCCTAACCCCAAGAGAGATTACCTTGCTTAATATTCTACAGGTATATACTATGTTATGGAATGTAATGAGACACAGAGATGCTGGGCTGTAGTTTCAACTGACTTTTGTCAATGTCCTTTACAATTCTATTCCATCAAGGAAAATCCTCTTCTTGTATCATGGTTAAACATACATGGGGGTCATAAAAAATGAGGTAATACAGGCTTGCTAGCTCTGCTAAAATAACGTATGTAAGTTTTCTCATTGCTTTGTTCAGGCAGCCAGAGTTTTATACTCTGACTCCTTGTACGTACAAGTAAGCTAGCTCCGCTATGCTTTAAGGGAAAATAATAAACAACATGGATTTTTCTATCACCTAGCTCTGTTGTTTCCTCAACCAAATTTTCAGGTTTAACAAGGTCAAGGGTTATGACAGAGAGAAAGAATGAGAAGAGTTAGGGCAGCTAGGTGAGTAGAGCACCGGCCCTGGAGTGAGGGGGACCTGAGTTCAAATCCAACCTCAGACACTTGACACACTTACTAGCTGTGTGACCTTGGGCAAGTCACTTAATGCCAATTGCCCTGCCTTCCCCCTCCAAAAAAACCCAACAAAACAAAAACAACAACAACAAAAAGAGAATGAGAAGAGTGAGTAGAGCTATGAATGAATTGACCATGGCAGGGACCCTCTTACATGACAGTCCAAGCAAAGGAGTCACGAATCAGGAGCCTGGGTCTTGGGGCAAACACCTCTCCAGGACAGAAAACCAGGAGGTAGAAAAGACTAGAGAGATATTTTCTATCACTAGGTGTCTTGCCTTAGATGGTATAGAGATGCATCAATATGTCTTTTTCTCCTTTACCCAAAGTTAATGTTTAACTTTTTCTGAAATAACCATATCTAAGCTAAGGAGTTAATAGATGAAGGGAGAGACAGTCATCACAAATTTCTCAGAAACATGTTGATTATAATTACTGATAAACATCATAAAAAGCATTTCTGAGACCTTCATACAAAGCAAAAGCGATATTTAATGATAAGAGGACAACGTGGATAAAATCTGAACCTGTCACTTTATCAATCTTTTTCATTTTATTTAGACTGATGGCTAGAATTATTTTTTTAATCCAACATACTTAGAAAAAATTTTAGACATGAACATGTGCACACACAAAAAAATGCTAACCTATTTTACCATGCAATTCAATGATTTCAAAGTTAATATTCATTATTTTAATAATTTAGCTAGTTATAATTTTTATCTAATAAAGATTAAAATAAAATGTAAGACAGAATTTAGTTTTTAAAGAAATGATAACATTTGTATAAAACTGAGATGGTTCCTTAAGAATTTGAATGGTTGCTATGTAAATATTAAATGTGTTCTAACAGTTTTGAAAATGCATATTATTTGTATCATGGAATAGAATGTTTTATTTTAAATTACTAGAGCTTGTCATTGAAAAATTGTACATATTTGTAAATCAAACATTCAAATCTTCATAGCATTGGAAAGAGCACAGGGAATCATTAGATCTTATTTGTAGTTCTGGCTCAGACAATAACTAACTAACTAGCTTGTGAAAGTCATTACTCTTCCTGTGTCTCAATTTTTCATCTGTAAAATGAAAGTTTTGATTAAGCAGCTCATTAGGCCCCTTCCAACTTTATGATTTATTGACTATCACCATCTCTTTATATCTCACCTTTGGAATTCTCCATCATGACCCTAGGACCTCATCATCAGTAATCTCATTATCCTTCAAGATTTCATCAGCCTTGGTACTCACACCTCATCAATAACCCTCTGCTCCTGTGACCCCACTAAGTGGAAAACAGGGTAAAATCTCTTCCCAAAATTTCCATTTAAGTATGGTGCCCAAGCCTCCAAATACATCTTTATTTCTGACTCTCCTATACTCTATCAGAGTTCTCCATCATGCCCCTATGTCAAATATCTTCCCTTCATCCTTCCTCCCCACCTCTGCCCCAGTTTTTCAGTTTCCATGTTTTGTCTTCCCCCATTATATTGTAAGCTCCTTGAGGGCAGGGAATGTTCCTTTCATATGCATATCTCCGGCACTTATTACCATACCTGACACATTGTAGGCACTTAATAAATGTTTATTGGCTGAATGACTGATCGACTATGTTAAACTGCACTCTTTTTTCAGGTTGTATGCAGACTCTTTCAGCTTCTGTAGTGATGACAACAAAGTGGTAGAAAGTAAGAAATGTATTCAGAATAAAACAGTTCTCGGCTGACTAGAAATAGTAATTTCATTTTCAGTATTCAAATTATGAAATCCTAGTCCTGTGACCACTGAGTGACCATACTATGGAGTAAACTGAAGGAGGTCTAGCCTGACATTCTTGCTAAAAATGAGACCACAAGACAGAAGGAGGTTGTAGCTAAATGGAAGGATGGCTTACAGTTGGCTGGCTCAGAGACAATAAGAAACATTATTTCATGAAGCATTTGGTCATTTAATATTGCTGTGCTCATGATAAGCATTTGCAAATTTATTACCATAAAGCTATCACCATATTGGTGAGGTATATATTTACCAATTAACATTTGCTGCTGGGGATGAAAAGGGAGAAAATTCTCTAAAGGATTAGATAAGAGGAATAGATTTAGAATTAGATAAGATTAGAGGAAATGAAATAATCACATAACAGGGTATTCCAAAGATCTTAGTGCAGTTTTAAGCTGTTAAAGCTTAAAACTGCACTAAGGCTTTTGGGGTTATCAATATTGTAAAATTCAGTTACATCAATGGAAAGGTAGACATAGAGGATAGCAGAGGAGGAAAAAACGCTTGAAACTGTGGTTGAAATAAGCACAAGAGAATCCAAAGGCTTGTATACAACACAACAATCTTATGCCAGTATATCATGAGTATTTTATCTTTTAAAAAATCTGGAAATTCTAGTGATGGTGCTAACCAAACAACCTAAAAGGAAATGATTATATTTTATCAGACAGGAAATGGCTCGTTACTGATGTCAACAGCCCACTAACTTGTAAAAGAAAAGATAAAAATTAAAACAAAGCTATAGATAGAAAAATGTTAAAAAAGATAATGACACACAATTTTAAATATATGCCAAAAGATGGGAAATATGTGTAGTGATGAATAGATAAAGGCATAGATTATAACCATTTCCTAAAGAAGTTAACCAGTGAACAAGATAATGGACTACATATTTCCTCAGATTACCGTGACCTCCAAACCTCTATAAAACAGAAATTATGCATCCAAAATAAAATTACTTGAGCTGTGTCCATGGTCTCAGATACCCAGAATCCAAAGAAAGTTAAAAAAATCCCAAAACTCAGGAATTGATGTTCACTGACTCTAAACTCACTCAGGAACCCTCCCTACTACTGGCAGCAAGGCCACACTAGTAAACCCAAGGACACACACCATTCTTATATTTAAACCCACCCCTACACCCCATTAGCTCCTTCCTCTTTCTGTTCCTATCCAGATCCAGGCTCCAAGCTATGGAATTTTGCTCTCTCCTGAACATCCATCTTGGCAACAGCCTTTTAGGAGCAAAAGTCTGCCAGCAGCTGTAATCCAGAAGCACCAGTACCACAAAGCTTAAATTTCCAGTACACCAGGGCAAACAGTGCTGTAAACCTTTGAATCACTAGTCCCAGGACAGAGAAATGAGGAACAGAGGAAGTGGAACAGGTATTCCAGGATGGAATACCGTTGTGTATGGGATCTGTGTGGCATTCCACTAAGTCTAAGACAAAGAGCATGGCATCCAGCTGTGTCGAGTTCTAACCACACAGAAGGCATTTTGGGCAGAGGCCCGAGGTATTGAATTATGAAATACCAACCATGGAGGAAGGCTGAGACCCTCAAGTAAACTATAATCAGGGGAAGGAAGTCATGAAATAAGGGATAGGGGAAAAAAAACGGGGAAAAATAGTGAAAGCACCAAAGATATCCAGAAGAACAAAACTCTAAGATCTTGAACATACAGCAAGAAAGCAACAGGAAAAATAGAAACAAAAGAAGAAAATTTAGACTCTGGATCTAGTGAATAAGTTCAGGTATCTATATATAAATACTGCCAGAGAGAGAGAGAGGGAGGGAGAGACAGAGAGAGAGAGAGAGAGAGAGAGAGAGAGAGAGAGAGAGAGAGTGAGGGAGAGAGAGCGAAGCTGATCCAACACCTGATAAGATAGAGAGCCCAGTGGAATTTGAAGAGACCATAGAACTATAACACAATATTCTTGAGTGGCTTAAAAGATAAATGAGAATTATGAGAGATGAATTTTTGGCCTGCATAGCAAAACTAATCAACAGAATAAAAACTTGAATATGTAATAGTATCTCTCATTAAGAAACAAAATAGAGAACAACAGATTAAGAAGGCAAATACAAAGAAGTAAAGGACAACCTAGAAGAACAGAAGCAAAAAAAAACCCCAGTAAAATTAAAAGAAAATATGCTCACTATGCAAGCAAAATATACTGAACTAAAAAATAGGACATGAAGAGATAATGTAAATATCCAAGGTCTCTCACAGTACAAAAACCCTTAACAACCACAATGAAGAAATAATAGATGAGAACCACCCAGAACTTCTAAATATAGAAAACAAAATCCCAGTTAAAAGACTTCATAGATCACCTACAGAAAACAAAACAAAACAAAACCAGTGCTGAAAACCCCAAGCAGTTAAATTTAGCAGTTTAATTCAGAAATAACTTCTGAGATAACAGTGAAGAGGCAGAAAGGGGACATAATGGACAGAACCTAGAAATACCCTGCCTAAAGATAAATGCTTCTTTTGTGGAATTGTATTACAACATGAGAGGGTACATGAGGAATAGAGAAGGGGAACAGGGAAATAGAAAAGTGAGTGATACATAGGAGTCAAATCAAAACCTAACAGCGAGTGGAAGGTGACTTCTTTGATCTCAGAAAGAGAAGAGTCTATAGGGAAGTGTGTGAGGAAGAGGAGGGAAAGAATGAAAAAGGAAGGGTGGCAGAGGTCTTACTTTGAGGTGAGAAGGGGTTCCACTGATGAATGCTCCTATGGGTGAAGAGAGATGGATGATGAAAGGCAATGAGAATCTTACATTGGATGGACCTTGGGGAAATTTGTTTTTTGCAAACTCTACCTATCATGGAGGTGGGGAAGAGACTTCCAGCCAAATGTTAAAAAAATCAACAAGAATATAGAAGAGTTGTGGACTGCACAATAAGGAATGGAGCAGGGGTAGGAGCCCTATCATGGAGTAATGCCCTCTCTGAAACCCACAATGATTGGTATTTTTCTGGGATTAAGGTAGAATGGCATGGGGAAATTCATTGGGCAATCCTTACAAGGCACTGGCAGAAAGCACCAAAAGGGAAGAGGTTAGAATGGTATCTTGGAAGCTTTGATTGCAGGAATAACACAGAGGAAAGAGAGAGGGGGGGAACAGATAATTATTAAAGTCATAAAGTCATAAAACAGAGAATAAGGGTCTAGACTAAACAAAATGAGAAGATGCATAATGAAGAGAATGAGAAAATTCCTTTTTGTAAAGGGATGGAAAAATGTTTAAATTTTAAAATTAAGAAACAAGACTAGCCAAAGAAGAGGAGAGGAAAGAAGAATATCAAATGAGAAGAATGGCTAAAGAATGAAGGGAAGAGAACCAAAGGGAATAGGGCTACCTTAACAAAGTTTAAAGTAAAGTAACTAGAAAAACATAATATGTCTACAGCAGAAGAGAGAACTAAAAACTGAAAAGCTTCCACAGAAACAACATTAATGTGTCTAAGATAAGAAGGGAAGGGTTCACATTGGAAAAAAAAAATCTTTGCATCAAATTTCTCTAGGGGTTTGGTATCCAAGATGAACAGTTACAAGAAGATACCATCAACCTGTCCCTCTGTGGAGATGTTACATATTGCATGTTTTGAAACTTTTTCAATATGTTGATCAGTGGTGTTTTTTTCTTTCTTAAAAACACTACTTATCGGGGCAGCTAGGTGGCGCAATGAGTAGAGCACCGACCCTGGAGTCAGGAGTACCTGAGTTCAAATCCGGCCTCAGACACTTGACACATTTACTACCTGTGTGACCTTGGGCAAGTCACTTAACCCCAATTGCCCTGCCTTCACCCCTGCAAAAAACAAAACAAAACAAAACAAAACACTACTTATCATATGAATGTTTCTCAGGGAGGGGAAGAGGAAGGGATACTTGGGATACTATGGTGATGTAAGAAACAACAAATATCAATAAAAAGTTAGTCTTAAAAAATCATCTTAACTAGTATAAATCAAGTACCACAATGAAGAAACCTAAAGAGGCTGGACATTGTTTTATCTATAATGTATTTTACATATTTTCCAAGCTTAAAAATATGCTATGAGAATTACTGCATATAAACACATATGCAATATACAAATTACATATTTGAATATATACACACATATGTAACACCAGCTAACCTAACTCCCACTGACTGAAGGCCAGGTATGGTACATTTCACTAATCTTCCAGGTTTTCTAATACCTTTAAGGTTGTTTGGGAAATGTGTAGTCTCTCCCAGTGAGAGAGCTCCTATGAGGAAGGTAGGTGGCACAGTGGATAGAGCGTTGGGCCTGGTGTTAAGACCTTAGTTCAAATCCAACTTCAGATACTTACTACCTTTGTGACTCTGAATAAGTCACTTAAACTCTGCCTATATCAGTTTCCTCAACTGTAAAATGGGGACAAAAATAGCCTCTATCTCCCAAGGCTTTTGTGAGGATTAAATGAGATAACATTTGTTAAACATTTAGCAGAGTTCCTGGTACATAGTAGATGCTATGTCAGCAAGGCAAGATTAATGATCTTGATGGTGACCATGAATATGCCTGTATAGTTCAGAATTGCAAAATATAAGAGACTATCTATATAGAAGGCAGAAGAAGTAAAATATTTATTCAGATACCTGAGGATCAAATCACAAAACCAATGATTACAATTTGAAATAGCAACAATTGTATCCCCAAACCAGTTAGTCCACTTCAATGTAACAGCAAGGATATTAAAACCAGTAGATGGCGGCTGGTAAGCAGGGACTGGAGTGAGCTCCGTACCGAGCCCCTCCAAAAACCTATAAAAAATGGCTCTGAACCAATTCTAGAATGGCAGAACCCACAGCACAGCAGAGGGAAGCAGGGCTCCAGCCCAGGACAGCCCGGATGGTTTCTGGGTGAGTTCTATCCCACACGGAGCTGGGAGCTGGGAACAGAGTGGAGCAGAACCCAGCCTGAGCGGCATGGAACATCCAGACCAGAAGCCGGGCGGAGGGGGCCCTAGCGCCCTGAATATGTGACCTGCAGCAGTTACCAGACCCCTCGACCCACAAACACCAAAGACTGCGGTAAAGGTTAGTGGGAAAAGCTGCGGGAGTAGAAGGAGTTCGAGGTTCGGCCTCTAGCCCAGGGGGCAGCGGAGGTGGGGCAGCTAGAGCTGTTGTTACTTCCGGCTCCAGGCCCACCTGGTGGGAGGAATTAAGTGGCGGATCAGAGCAGGGGTGCACAGCCTGCCGAAGATCTAAGCCCAGTTCGGGTTGGGGGTTGGGGAAGGAGCAGTGCTGGTGTGGCAGAGCTGGCACCTCCCCCCCAAACGTGGAACATAGAACTCTGTAGTCTACAAGCAGTCATACCCCACTGAAAAACTCAAAGGTCAAGTTAGTTGGCTGGGAATATGACCAGGCAGCGAAAACGCACTGAGATTCAGTCTCAGACTTTGCATTCTTTCTTTGGTGACAAAGAAGACCAAAACATACAGCCTAAAGAAGTCAATAAAGTGCAAGAGCCTACACCAAAAGCCTCCAAGAAAAACATGAAGTGGTCCCAGGCCATGGAAGAGCTCAAAAAGGAGTTGGAAAAGCAAGTTAGAGAAGTAGAGGAAAAATTGGGAAGAGAAATGAGAAGGATGTGAGAAAACCATGAAAAACAAGTCAATGACTTGCTAAAGGAGACCCCCAAAAATACTGAAACATACACTGAAGAAAACAACACCTTAAAAAACAGACTAACTCAAACGGCAAAAGAGCTCCAAAAAGCCAATGAGGAGAAGAATGCCTTGAAAGGCAGAATTAGCCAAATGGAAAAGGAGGTCCAAAAGACCACTGAAGAAAATACTACTTTAAAAATTAGATTGGAGCAAGTGGAAGCTAGTGACTTTATGAGAAATCAGGATATTATAAAACAGAACCAAAGGAATGAAAAAATGGAAGACAATGTGAAATATCTCCTTGGAAAAACCACTGACCTGGAAAATAGATCCAGGAGAGATAATTTAAAAATTATTGGACTACCTGAAAGCCATGATCAAAAAAAGAGCCTAGATACCATCTTTCAAGAAATTATCAAGGAGAATTGCCCTGATATTCTAGAGCCACAGGGCAAAATAGAAATTGAAAGAATCCATCGATCGCCTCCTCAAATAGATCCCCAAAAGAAATCTCCTAGGAATATTGTTGCCAAATTCCAGAGCTCCCAGACCAAGGAGAAAATACTGCAAGCAGCCAGAAAGAAACAATTTGAGTATTGTGGAAACCCAATCAGAATAACCCAAGATCTGGCAGCCTCTACATTAAGAGATCGAAGGGCTTGGAATGCGATATTCCGGAGGTCAATGGAGCTAGGATTAAAACCTAAAATCACCTACCCAGCAAAACTGAGTATCATGTTCCAAGGAAAAATATGGATTTTCAATAAAATAGAGGACTTTCAAGCTTTCTCAGTGAAAAGACCAGAAAAGAATAGAAAATTTGACTTTCAAACACAAGAATCAAGAGAAGCATGAAAAGGTAATCAAGAAACAGAAATTGCAAGGGACTTACTAAAGTTGAACTGTTTTGTTTACATTCCTACATGGAAAGATGATGTGTATGATTCATGAGACCTCAGTATTAGGGTAGCTGAAGGGAATATGCATATATATATATATATATATATATATATATATATGTTTATGTATATATATATAAGTGAATGTGTATGTATGTATATATCTATGTGTATGTGTATGTATGTGTATATATATGTATATATATAAATGAATGTGTATGTATGTATATATCTATGTGTATATGTATGTATGTGTATGTATGTATATATGTGTGTATATATATATGTATATATATATATATATGTAAAAGAGAGAGAGTAGACACAGGGTGAGTTGAAGATGAAGGGAAGATATCTAAAAGAAATAAAATGAAATTAAGGGATGAGAGAGCAACATACTGAGAGAGGGAGATAGGGAAAGATAGAATGGGGTGGATTATCTCACATAAAGGTGGCAAGAGGAAGCAGCTCTGTGGGAGGAGGGGAGAGGGCAGGTGAGGGGGGAATGAGTGAACCTTGCTCTGATCAGATTTGGCCTGAAGAGGGAATACCATACATACTCAGTTGGGTATCTTACCCCACAGGAAAGATGAGGGAGGAAGATAAAAAAAACAAAAGGGGGGGATGATGGAGGGGAGGGCAGATGGGGGTGGGGGTAATCAAAACAAACACTTTGGAAAGGGGACAGGGTCAAGGGAGAAAATTCAATAAAGCGGGATGGGTTGGGAAGGAGCAAAATGTAGTTAGCCTTTCACAACATGAGTATTGTGGAAGGGTTATACATAACGATACATGTGTGGCCTAGGTTGAATTGCTCGACTTCTTAAGAATGGTGGGTAGGAAGGGAAGAGGGGAGAGAATTTGGAACTCAAAGTTTTAAAAACAGATGTTCAAAAAAAAAAGTTTTTGCATGCAAATAAAAAATAAGATACACAGGCAATGGGGCGTAGAAATTTATCTTGCCCTACAAGAAAGGAAGGGAAAAGGGGATGAGAGGGGAGGGGGGTGATAGAGGGGAGGGCTGACTGGGGAACAGGGCAACCAGAATATATGCCATCTTGGAGTGGGGGGAGGGTAGAAATGGGGAGAAAATTTGTAATTCAAACTGTTGTGAAAATCAATGTTGAAAATCAAATATGGTAAATAAATAAATTTAAATTAAAAAAAAAAAGGATATTAAAACCAAATATCACTGCAAGGAGCCAAGCCATCCTGTAACCTTCCCCTCCACTAGGGTCTTTCCTGAAAACACTCATTCACAAATCCTAACTGTCTTTTTGCCTGTATGCTCTCCTCCTGCAGTTCTGAATGTTTGCAGTTCTGAAAGCTCTTCCAGTTCTCTCTCTCTCCTTCTTTGAGCTTAATGGCTACCCTCAGGATATATAAACGTGTGTGTGTGTGTGGCACACACACACACACACACACACATACACACATATATATATATGTATGTATGTATGTATTTGCCCTCCTTAGGGCCTGAGGGCTTCACACCTAATCAGCAAAAGGGTGGGCCTTCCTACAAACAAGCCTCCCTTAATCAAGCTTCCCTTAACTAGCTCCACAGGAGGCCTATCAAATGGGCAGGGAAGATCTTTAATCACATTAACACCACAGATGTTTAATAAATGCTTGTTCCCTTCCCATTGCCTCTAGTCCAGACTAAGAGTATGCTCTTACTTAATAGTCCTATTATCTTTTATTTATTATCTTTTATTAAGAAACAATTTACTATAATGTATACATAATAAATTTATATATATTATTGTGTTATCATTATATAACATATTATATATGTACATATATATATATATATATATATATACACACACACACACACACACACATATGTGTGATTCTATCTTAGATGATCCAAATGCGCACAAAGCTCCATTACACTCCTTTCTCATTTTGAAACACTTGTCATTCCTGGCAAATAGATAGCGGTGTATTTTTTAAGACAATCTTTGTCCCCATTTTGGAAAAGTCCCCCAATGTCTCTGGGAAGGCATTGAGCAATAGCCTGTCACTTGCTTTTCCAGTGCCATATAGGAAAGATTCTCAACATACTCAGTATTGCATGATCTTATGCAATCCCGATGGACAAATGGAAGTCACAATTATCCCAGAAGCCCTTCTATCTCTCACCTAGGAATACATAAAGCTCAGTTGTATATATGTATATGTATGAATATGTATATGTACATATACATGTATATATACATACATATATACATGTATATATACACACACATATATATATATATGTGTATGCATACATATATATGTAATTGTAAAATTTTACAGAAGATAATACTGAAAATGGTGAGTACTGTAGCATCATAAATCAATGAATAACCATAGAAAGGGGTAAAAATTGTTGAGAGAAAACTTTGAAAGCAACCTAAATAGGAGAATCATCTTGAAGGTATATTGGGGACAAAACTGGAAAGGCATAACAAATAGATGAAAAGAGGTAAAGATCTCTTAAGCTATTCACTATCAATGACACTCCCTATATCTGGAATCTAACACCAGTCCTTAATATGTTTGTAACAGCAATGCTGCTTGCAGCTGCTGTGGAGATATAAGGCCAACAACACCAGCACACAGGAGGGCTACAAGTACAGGTTCTTTGAACTGCTTTTCTAAGGAAAGCAACTTTAAGGGGTTTACAATCTCACTTTAGTTAAACACACATATATGATTCACTTAGTTCAGGGGAAAAGCCAATACCCTGAACTTCAGAGCAAATACAAACAGAAACTACAAACAGATCAACAGACAGGCTTTGTCTGATCAAGATGTCACATACAGAGTTACTAAAAAGAGAAGCACTAACATTTGGGTTTTCAAAGTGGGGGGGCTCTTAACAACGGCTACCTAGAGTCTCCTCTGGTCAAATCACATGACTCTCTTCCATTGAGTGAGAGCCCCAAAACAAAACACCAACCTCAGATCTTATACCCTTCTCAGGGTCAGAGGGAGTCAAAACCATGAGACTCAAACCTATGTGAACTAGGCTTTCTTGTTTCTTAAGCAGGTCAAAGACTCTTGATTCAATCAAAGAATCAAAAGACAACAGAAAGTCTACTTTGCTTGCCATTACATTTGCAAGGCAACACTCATCAAAGGTACTTGATTACCTTAGCATTCTAAAAGAGAAAACAAAAAAGTCTCACCCTAATTACCATAACAATGTTAAATGATGAAGAAGAAAAATACACTAAAGGAAATAAGGAAACCCAGAGATGAGCATTTAGATTAAACAAACTGTCTATAGGAAAATTTGTGCTGGTGGTGACACAATTTTGAGTGATTAATTGATTCTTCTGACATCTAATAAGACAAGGAGAGTAAAGACTTGAAAAAAAATTCTTGGGTCTTGGCATTATGAAATGTAGTCTCTTTATATGGCAGGGTGTAGAAAGATGAATCAAGACACTCTTTATCAATTGTTTCCTATTCCCCAGTCCTGCTAATGAAATTCCAGAATGTAAGATGTAACAGTTGTTACGATGGAAAAACAAGGATAAAATTTGATCTCCCCTTACCTGCTAATATCAATGGAAGCAAGCATCTTGGAGGAGATTTAGTACAGAATTCAGGTTTTAATAGGAATTCTCTACAGATGGTGAGGTACACTAGGTGCTCTTTGTTATGAATTGCATTTTGCTGATTACATCAATCGCTGGAATACTGAAAAATTTTCTGAATGAGATCAATAATTGCTAAGAAGATTTTAGCTTGGCTACACAGTGAAAAAAAAGTAGATGAAGAATGCTAATTGTCCAATTACTATAAAAAGCTGGTGAATGTATGTATATATGTAGGTATGTATGTGTGTATGTATACCTATATGTATGTGTGTATATATACATATACATACATATACACATACACACACACACATATATCATGTAGACCCTTCTCACCGACAATAATATACTTTTCAGATGTCTTATTTTATACTTACAATATCCCTGGAAGGCAGGGGTTATTATTATCTCCATTTTTACATATAAGGAAAGTGAGAGAGAGTTTAAATATTTTGCCCAAGGCCACACAGCTAGTAAGTCTTTGAGGCAGGATTTGAACTCAATACTTTCTGACTCCAAGTCTAGTGGTGTATTCACTGGATCACCTAGTTGCCAGGGTGAAGTGGGCCCAGAATTGAAGCAAAGCAAAATTGTGCTCTTCTTTCTAATGGCCCATAATTTCTCCTCAAATTTAAAAAAAAAACCAATCTTTTAACAAAAATATTCTTCTGTCTCCAAGGGTCTGAGCTCAAAATTCAACTTTTCCACTGACATGGTTACATGTAGCTTTGGGCAAGTCAGGTAACCTTTCTGAGATTCAGAATCCTCCACTGTAAAGTGAGAGGTTTGGACTAAATAATCTTTAAGATTACTTCGAAATCTCAGTCTATCATCCTATGAAATTAAGACATATGTTAAATATAACATAGTTTATGACTTTGTTAAAAGATTATAAAAAAACCTGCCAACTTATTCCTATTATATGAAGTTGTAATCAGGTGTGAATACTTCAAGTTAATGTTAAACTACCTGAAATCTCCTGAAATGCATTCAAAGAATATGACTTTAGCAGTATAATTGAGTGTTTCTGTAATAAAACTCAAGTAATTGGAAAATTAAATTTCTGAAGCCTGCTTACAGTAAAAGCAGACAATGATGAATCCTTGAAAGATTCATTCATATGAATTCAAAAATAATGTTAAACTATAGCTGTTGTTAGAAACTGAAGCTTTTTTGGAAGGTGTTGGTATGTGTTTTAAGGTCATTATAAAGTGTGACTACTGAATTTTCTTTCAAAGCAATTATTCAATGTAAGAGAATATTTCAGTACAACCACAACATTCATTTTCTTTGATAAGAGATGCTGTCTATCAATTGCTTGAAAGCAGAAAGAAAAAAAGAGAGAGAACTCATATGTACCACTGAAGAGAACACATGGAGTCCTCTTACCTGAATTCTCCTGACCTTTACTGAGAGGCATAAAATCTGCTTCTTTTAAAGCAAGCATATCACATTGCTCCCCATGGTGTTGATGGAGCTCCCTTTGAAGTCAGGGTCAGATCAGCTGTTCAGGATCAGATCAGCTCCACAGGTATGCAAAGAAAGTTGATGCTCCAACCCTGACAGTGTATAATACCTTAGCAGAATTCCTCAGGTTAATTTTCATTTCTCTTTGGTTCAGATCTTCTGTTTCCTGTTGAAGCATGGAGTAGGTCTAGCATTTAGGCTCACTCACCAAATGGAAAAAAAAAGCTGTTTTGATGAGACTTCCACATGACTCATGTGATACTTGTGATCTTGTCACCTATTCTTTCTTTCAAGCTAGGTATTTTCATTTTCTTTTTTTCCCAATGTATTCAGTTATAAATTTACATGATAAATGAAGTCAAAACCATCTACTAGATAACTTATAAATTATTTAAAACTAACACTTGTACCAATGTCTACTACACCCAAATGTGAATTCAAGGCTAGCTTGGTTTTATGTACAAGTATAGGAATTAAGACCAGTATTACCTCTTACTTCAAATTTCCTGGTATAAGATATGTCAATAACCTAAGTAACTTGATAAGTGTAAAGAGTCAATGTGAATAATTTAGGCCTTGAGCTAAATATGAATGGTTCAATATGATTTTCTAGATGTACCAAAATAATTAGAAATTTCAAACTTTAGAGGTTGTGATATTGTTGTTTTTGTTCTGTAAGGGCAAGTGTTTATCTGCATTATTTACAAATAACTTAATGAAAGTAATTCCCATTCACTAGCCTATTGTATAATGCCAAGGACAACCTGTAAAAAAATAATAGAATTCCTTTATTGTCTCATTAAAATATATGTCATCCTTTTAGGTGAAAAAGATAGTAATTATAGAAAAATGACATATTTTGATTAAAATAAATATTATTTGCTTTGAAAATGTCTATGGATTGTTTTCACATACAAACATCATAGGATCACAGGATTATAGCCAGACTCAGAGCTGGAAATTGACCTTACAAAACTTCTTGATTTGTGGCTGCTACTCTGTGGGAAGCAAAACATATTGCTGTATGTGTAGTTCTAATATAAGCACTGTCTTAGTTCAGGTTCAATGTTGGGATGAAATGAGTCACTTGCAAGTGATTGAACATTTAATAATGAATGAGGTTTACTTTGCTTTAACACAGCAAGAATATTCAACAAGAATGCAGTGGCACTGAACTTCTCTGTATGCAGACTCCTTCATCTACATCTTGAAAAATTTCCAGTCAGTAAGTCACCAGGGTACGGCAACTGCCATTTTCTTAATTACCTACCAAGTCTAAGAGGCCCAATCTACAAGCAGGGCTAGGACTTTCTATGGTTCTCCACCAGGAAGCTATATCAGGGAAGCTGGAGCCTGAGGAATTTGTATGGGGGCAAGAAGCTGCATCAATGAAGCATTAGGGGAAGAAATCTCTGGTTCTACCATACATATATGTTTTGTTACATATATTAATATATGAACTGTAGCAACTCTAATAAAAGCTCCCTCAAGTTGTTGTAGAATTTATTCTATTTTTTAAAATTTAAATTTATTTAACATATTTGGTTTTCAGCATTGATTTTCACAACAGTTTGAATTACAAATTTTCTCCCCATTTCTACCCTCCCCCCCACTCCAAGATGGCTTATATTCTGGTTGCCCTATTCCCCAGTCAGCCCTCCCCTCTATCACGCCCCCCTCCCCTCTCATCCCCTTTTCCCTTCCTTTCTTGTAGAGCAAGAAAAATTTCTGCACCCCATTGCCTGTGTATCTTATTTTTTAGTTGCATGCAAAAACTTTTTTTTTTTGTTTTTGAACATCTGATTTTAAAACTTTGAGTTCCAAATTCTCTCTCCTCTTCCCTTCCCACCCACCCTCCCTAAGAAGTCGAGCAATTCAACCTAGGCCACACATGTATCATTATGTATAACCCTTCCACAATACTCATGTTGTGAAAGGCTAACTACATTTTGCTCCTTCCCAACCCATCCCGCTTTATTGAATTTTCTCCCTTGACCCTGTCCCCTTTCCAAAGTGTTTGTTTTGATTACCTCCCCCCCCATCTGCCCTCCCCTCCATCATCCCCCCCCCTTTTATTTTTTTTTTATCTTCCTCCCTCTTCTTTCCTGTGGGGTAAGATACCCAACTGAGTATGTATGGTATTCCCCCTCAGGCCAAATCTGATGACAGCAAGGTTCACTCATTCCCCCTCACCTGCCCTCTCCCCTCCTCCCACAGAACTGCTTCCTCTTGCCACCTTTATGCGAGATAATCCATCCCATTCTATCTCTCCCTATCTCCCTCTCTCAGTATGTTCCACTCTCATCCCTTAATTTCATTTTATTTCTTTTAGATATCTTCCCTTCATTTTCAACTCACCCTGTGTCTGCTCTCTCTCTTTTACATATATGTATGTATACATATACACATATATATATAAACACACACATATATACACATACATACACATACACATAGATATATACATACATACACATTCACTTATATATATATATATAAACATATATATATACATATATATATATATATATATGCATATTCCCTTCAACTAACCTAATACTGAGGTCTCATGAATCATACACATCATCTTTCCATGTAGGAATGTAAACAAAACAGATCAACTTTAGTAAGTCCCTTGCAATTTCCGTTTCTTGATTACCTTTTCATGCTTCTCTTGATTCTTGTGTTTGAAAGTCAAATTTTCTATTCAATTCTGGTCTTTTCACTGAGAAAGCTTGAAAGTCCTCTATTTTATTGAAAATGCATATTTTGCCTTGGAACATGATACTCAGTTTTGCTGGGTAGGTGATTCTAGGTTTCAATCCTAGCTCCATTGACCTCCGGAATATCACATTCCAAGCCCTTCGATCTCTTAATGTAGAAGCTGCCAGATCTTGGGTTATTCTGATTGGGTTTCCACAATACTCAAATTGTTTCTTTCTGGCTGCTTGCAGTATTTTCTCCTTGATCTGGGAGCTCTGGAATTTGGCAACAATATTCCTAGGAGATTTCTTTTTGGGATCTATTTGAGGAGGCGATCGATGGATTTTTTCAATTTCTATTTTGCCCTGTGGCTCTAGAATATCAGGGCAGTTCTCCTTGATAATTTCTTGAAAGATGATATCTAGGCTCTTTTTTTGATCATGGCTTTCAGGTAGTCTAATAATTTTTTAATTCTCTCTCCTGGATCTATTTTCCAGGTCAGTGGTTTTTCCAAGGAGATCTTTCACATTGTCTTCAATTTTTTCATTCCTTTGGTTCTGTTTTATAATATCCTGATTTCTCACAAAGTCACTAGCTTCCACTTGCTCCAATCTAATTTTTAAAGTAGTATTTTCTTCAGTGGTCTTTTGGACCTCCTTTTCCATTTGGCTAATTCTGCTTTTCAAGGCATTCTTCTCCTCATTGGCTTTTTGGAGCTCTTTTGCCATTTGAGTTAGTCTGTTTTTTAAGGTGTTGTTTTCTTCAGTGTATTTTTCAGTATTTTTGGGGGTCTCCTTTATCAAGTCATTGACTTGTTTTTCATGGTTTTCTTGCATCCTTCTCATTTCTCTTCCCAATTTTTCCTCTAGTTCTCTAACTTGCTTTTCCAACTCCTTTTTGAGTTCTTCTATAGCCTGGGGCCCAGTTCATGTTTTTCTTGGAGGCTTTTGTTGTAGGCTCTATAACTTTGTTGTCTTCTTTAGGCTGTATGTTTTGGTCTTCTTTGTCACCAAAGAAAGAATGCAAAGTCTCAGACTGAATCTGGACACGTTTTCACTGCCTGGCCATGTTCCCAACCAACTAACTTGACCCTTGAGTTTTTCAGTGGGGTATGACTGCTTGTAGACTAACGAGTTCTATGTTCCACATTTGGGGGGGAGGTGCCAGCTCTGTGAGACCCGCACTACTCCTTCCCCAAGAACCCCCAGTCCAGACTGGGCTTAGATCTTCAGCAGGCTGTTTCACTCCTGCTCTGATCCACCACTTAATTCCTCCCACCAGGTGGGCCTGGAGCCGGAAGTAACAACAGCTGTAGCTGCCCCACCTCCGCTGTCCCCTGGGCTGGAAGCCGAACCGCGAACTCCTTCCACTCCCACAGCTTTTCCCGCTAACCTTCTCCGCAGTCTTTGGTGTTTGTGAGTTGAGAAGTCTCATAACTGCCGCAGCTCACTGAATCAGGGCGCTAGGCCCCCCCCCCCACCGGGCTGCTGGTCTGGATGGTCCATGCCGCTCAGGCTGGGTTCTGCTCCACTCCGTTCCCAGCTCCCAGCTCCGTGTGGAATAGACCTCACCCAGAGACCATCCAGGCTGTCCTGGGCTGCAGCCCTGCTTCCCTCTGCTGTTCTGTGGGTTCTGCCATTCTAGAATTTGTTCAGAGCCATTTTTTATAGGTTTTTGGAGGGACTCGGGTACGGAGCTCACTCTAGTCCGTGCTTACCAGCCGCCATCTTGGCTCTGCCCCCTATTCTATTTTTTAAATCAAGTATTAAATTTTCAGGCAAACAAATTGATAAATCAAGGGAACTGGAGCAGTTTTTAGATATGCCAGCAGTGTATCAGTTTCCTGGTAGAAAGAGAAACTGTCACAGAAGGTCAGGCAAAACATTGACTTTATTCATTCATTCGTTTATTCTTTAGTTTAACACATTCTGGTAGAGGGGAAAGAATAATGTGATTGTAGTCAAAGGACCTGGGTTCAAATCCCTATTTTATTATTTCACTGATTGGAACTTGGACAAGTGTTTTAATTTTTATGGGTCTCAATTTTCTTATTTGTACAGTGAATAGGCTATACTAGATGACTTCTGAAGCATATGGTGGAATAAAAAGAAATTCACTCTCTTGTTGGCAGCCCAGATTGCTCAAAGGTTTGATTAGATAATCAATTATTTGGGAGTTAGTCTCACGAGACTCTCCACTCGTTTTAGTATTCTGAATATTTTTATACTTTAGTCAAAAAGAGGAAGAGAAAACATTGTCACATTGAAGTAATGAAAGAAATCTATTGAGGTCAAGACGTTCCTCAATATAAGAATTGGAATATCTTAGCTTTGCTGAAATAAGAGAAAAGCATAAATAATTTCCAGAGTAAGCAAAATTGCATTTTTTTAACTTGGGAGTCAATTCCTTAACATATAAACATTTCATTCTTGTTAAGTCTCTTTTGATTTCTTATTTGTACTTGCCTTCTTATATTTCTCTTCAATCCTGTGTTTGTATTTCAAAGTTTCTACTTTGCTTTGATCTTTTCATTTGGAATACTTAGAAGTGCTCTTTTTTCATTAAGAGCCATTATTTCCTCTTATAGAATTATATTCAGTTTTGCTGGATAACTTATTCTTGGTTGTAAGCATATATCATTTGTTTTTTGCAATACCATTTTCTGAGCTCCCTACACATTTGTAGTTGTGGCTGCTAAATTTTGTGATACCCTGAATGTAGGTACTCAGTACTTGAATTACTTCTTTCTGACAGCCTGAATTTTTTTGGGGGGGGGGTTGTTTTTATTTTTTATAACCTTGATTTTAGCTTTGATATTCTGGGAAGTTTTTGTTTTGGAGTTTTTTTTTTAAGACATGACAGGTAGTTTCTATGTTCACTTTGCTTTCTGGTTTTAAATGATATGGGCAGCTTTCTTTCATGATTATTAAAAATATGATATTCAGGTTTTCTTTCTGGAATACTGCATTTAAGTAGTCCGGTAATTTTTAAATTATCTTTCCTTGATCTGTTGTTTAGGTCATTTAAAAAAGTGAATATCATGCATTTCTTCTCATTTGTTAGTCTTTTGACTTTATTTTAATTTTTTTTTCTTTTTCTCTTGGCATCAGTAACTTCTGTCTGGTCCATTCTAATTTTCAAGGAGTATATTGCTTGGCAAGATTATATACCTTTTATGCTAAGCTGTTAATTCCCCTTCCAAGATTTTCTTTGAGAGTTTTTGGTTCTTTTCCAATACTTTCTTGTAAAACTAATTTTATTTGTAAAATAATTTTAACTCTTTAAAAGAAAAAAAGTCTCATTTCTTCAAGGAACTCCATTTAAAATTGTCCCCAAGTTGAGTTTTTCTTTTTGGTTTCCCTTGTAGCTATTTGGGAATCATTCTCTTTTTTGGGTTTGTGTCTTGGGCGTGCCAGTCACCAGAATAATTTTTGTGGTTAGATTAATTTTGTTGTTGTTATTTTTGTTTTTATTTGCTCATTCTTCTAGCATTGCTTTCCAAAAACACTTTTTTTGTTAAGGCCATGTTCTGCAAACTTCTGGAGAATGTCTTTACTTTGCTTGATCCTGTTTTATTTTTTCTTATTTTATGCTGCTGCTTTTTCCGGGCATTGGGGGTTGTGTTCTTCGGAGATCTCAGAGAAGTCCCAGCTTGGGTATCTGCAAGATTTCAGTGCACTTAAAGCAGTCTGATCCAGGGCAAACATAGATCACAATCCTCCTCCTTCCTTCCCCCCACTTCTCTCTCCTGAACTTTTCAATCACCCTGCTCAGATTTGGGTGCTCAACACTATCTGGGCTTGCCCCAGTCTAGAGTGCTAGCAGAGTGCTACTGTCCTCAGCCACATTTAGTTCACTGAAAGGCTGTGCAGTTTTGAGTGACAGAGCTTCATCTGAGTTCCTTGCCCTAGCATTAAGGTTCAAGCTTTGGATAGGGTTTGCTCTAGGTTCGGGCACACAGCTGCTTTCTGCTTCTTGCCTAGAACACATCCTCGGGCTTATAACTCCTGCCTCCTCTGATCTTCCACCCCTAGATCAGGGTTCCTCACTCTGTAATGTATCCATGACCCAACTCTGGAGAATGAATAATAGATCTTGCAGTTGGCACCAATTTTTGCTCTGCGGATAGCATCAACCCTTCCCCCAGATCAATACCTTCTTCTTGTTCTAGTGGACAACTACATACCCCAGTCCAGTCTCTACATTGGAATGTCCCATGCTGCACCCTCCTGGCTAGACTATACCCAGCATCTACAAACTATTGTCTCCCAATGTCAATTTGGATAGGAAAAGTGACACCGTGATTTTTTTTCCCCTTGGGTTTCATGATTAGGACTTTGTCTGGTACTTTTCTTATGGCTGATCTCCTCAGAGGTTTTTTGGTGATTTTTTAAATGAATAATGATTTTAATTTTTCCATTATTTCAAGTTCCTATAAATTTAGCTCTCATTCACAGGGTGGGTCCCCAGGATGATGACTACTATCCCAGGTGCTAAGGTACTCTGTGAATACACAATCCTAAAACTATAGCTCAAAAGTCTCTACTTGTATACTCACTTTTAACAGTCAGCAGTCATAATTAGCTCAAAACAAAGACATGTACCTAGGCAGCATAGTCAGAAAAGTAACTAAAATACAATAGTTCCATAAACCTTTCATACATTCTCCAACTAATACACATAGCATCAATGGGAAGAGTGGACATATCTATATAATACAATAGTAATAAAGAACATATGTAGGGAATATATGTGGTCAAGGAAATTCATGCTGCTAGCACTGCAGGTCTCTGATATATTTTCTCTTCTCAGATTGTTTTCACACTGCTATCCTCTGGGCAAAGTCTCTGCTAAGTTGGACATTCAGCTATGCCCTTTGACCTTTGCAATTCAATGGCTGACTGCTAGGGATAATTATTTCTGGAACCCAGAGCTAATTCTCTTCTCTGTAGCCAAGAGTCACACTCCTTGAAGCTGCCACCATTGACTGTCTGCTTGACTCCCTGGGCCTAGCCCCTATTGAGTTCAGTCTTTCCTAGTAGAAGAGCAGCTCTATAGCAAGATGTCATAGCCTGTGAATTTGAAAAGGAGAGAGAAATTTCTACCCACAGCCCTATAGTGTAGGCACAAGGGGAAAGGCAATAAAGCAATCCCCTCATAAAAGTTAGGATTTTTCCTCCATTACTTGCTTTCTTCTAGACTTTCAGCAGCCACACCTTATAAAGGTCTTCTGCCTCAACTGTGATTTTGTCATTTAGGCTTTGAGGGGAAATCATCTGGTCAGGGATGTCTTGACTAAGTTTCCTGACCAAAATAGACATAACAATTCTATAATGCTTCAAGGTTTATAAAGTGCTTTCCACCCAACCCTTTTAAAGTAGGTAGCACAAATATTGTCCATTTTACAGAGGGGGAAACTGAGGCTCAGAGAGATAAGTAACTTTCCCCAAGGTCACATACCGAGAAGATATTAGGGTAAAATCTAAACTCAATCATTGGAAATCAATTTTAGTCTTCTTTCCACAACACCACAGCCTCCAGCCACATATAAACATAGATACGTATTTATACACATATATAATACGTCATACAAGTTTTGCATTATGTAATATAATTTCCAAAAGAATAGAGTTGATTACTGATGTAAGGAAGAACCCTCAAAGCATCTCTAATCCTGAGTATCTAAGATTAGGGGGATCCAAAATTTAGAGTGACTTGGGGAAACTCATTTATACTTAATTTGTCTATTTTGGGAAAAAATGGGAAGCAATAAGAAACATTTATAACCTTCACTATTATCTTCTTTACTTTGTGTAATAACAACTCCGATTTATACAGTGATCTCATATATAGGGATGCTATATCTCAGACATCAGGATGTTAGAACTGTGAAGCACTTTCAATAGAGGAACCCAGTGAAGCAGATAGTAAGCACATGATCCTCCCCTTTTAGAGATGAGGAAACCGACTTAGAGAGGTTAAGTATCTTCCTTGAGGTCACACAGCTATTAAGTGTTAGAACAAGGTTTTAAAGACAGATTTCCTAGCTTCAAATCAAGATCTCCTTCTGCTACACCAGGCTACCCCTAAAAAAAGTGCACATATTTCTATTAGGCTTCAATTCAGGACCATAAGATTAAAAAGTTATGAACTAAATAGTGTGGTGAGAGGACACTGTGGCATAAAAAATACACTCTATAACTTTGCCTAAGGACTACATCTTCAAATGTTCAGACAGAAGAATAACATGTCCTTTTAAGAACTCTCAAACCTGAAGAAATAGAGGGAAAAACCTTGCTGCTGCTTTGCTATGGTGACTTAAAGTGAATTTTTTTTATCCTCTATATAGAAATCCTAACACTAAAGCCAAAAATATCTGTCAGGAAGAGGGAAGAGGTGACTTTATTATCAAAGGATTACTCTCTTGTTTTTTTAAAGAAGTAAATATATTAATTTATTCTATTTCTTTTAGAAGTATATTTAAAATTATTATTATAAGTATTTATTATTTCCCTCCCACTCTGTTAAATTAGTCAACAAAGGAAAGAAATAAAAAAACACTCAATAGATCAGCAAAACAAAGTTCTCATGTTGACTATGTAAAAAAAAAATTATATTGCATTTTAAATCCATCCAGTATCTACTATATCATTGCCAGTTCTCTGAACTTAGCAATACTATAATCACTATTCTTAAGTGTTTTAAGTTGTTTTTTCTTCATGATGTTGCTATTTTGGTATAAAATTGTACTCATAGTTCTGCTCACTTCACTCTGAATCAAATCATACTGACTCCTCTTTGTTTCCCCTGAAACTTTCCATTTCATCATTTCTTATGGTCCAATATTATCCCATTCAAGTAATCTGTTTAGCTATTCCTTAGTATGTGGGTACCCGTTAATTTCTAGTTTGGGGCCACTAAGAAAAGAATTATTGTAATTATTTATGTTCACATGAATGTTTTTCCACTTTCATTGTTGACTTTGAGGTACAGAGTTAGTACCGATAACACTGCATCACAATTTATTTTACTTTAGGGCATAATTCTAAAGTTATTTCTAGAATGGCTGGAACAACTCTGCCAATAATGCTTTAATATCCCTATTTTCCTCCAAATGCTCCAACATTTGACATTATCTTTTTTTTCAAATTTTTGCCAATCTGATTGAAGAAACTTCAAAGTTGTTTTAATTTTCACTTCTTTGTTAGTGATTTGAATATTTTTATGTGGTTCTTAATAGCTTGCATTTCATCCTTTGAAAACTTCCTGTTAGGAAATAGACAGCAAAACTATACTAGTGGGAGACCTCGACATTCACATCTTAGAACTAGATGAATCTAACCACAAAACAAACAAGAAAGAAGTTAAGGGGTTAATAGAATTTTAGAAAAGTTAGATATGATAGATCTCTGTAGAAAATTGAATGGGGATACAATATTAGCAAAACTATCATTTTAATTGACCATATCAATAGCAAAATGAATAAAAATCATATAATTATCTCAGTAGATACAGAACAGGCCTTTGATAAAATTTAGCTCCTATTCCTATTAAAAACAGCAGAGTTTTGGAATAAATGGAGCTTTCCTTAAAACCATAAGTAGTATGGATCTTAAACTATCAGCCTGGGGGGGCGGAGCCAAGATGGCGGCTGGTAAGCAGAGAATAATGTGAGCTCCCTACGGAGACCCTCCAAAAACTTATAAAAAATGGCTCTGAACCAATTATAGAACGGCTGAACCCACAAAACAGCAGAGGGAAGCAGGGCTCCAGCCCAGGACAGCCTGGATGGTCTCTGGGTGAGGTCTGTCCTGCACGGAGCTGGGAACGGAGTGGAGCGGAGCCCAGCTTGAGCGGCGTGGACCATCCAGACCCAGAAGCCGGGCGGAGGGGGCCCTAGCGCCCTGATTCAGTGAGCTGCGGCAGTTACCAGATTTCTCAACCCACAAATACCAAAGACTGCGGAGAAGGTTAGTGGGAAAAGCTGCGGGAGTAGAAGGAGTTCGAGGTTCGGCTTCCAGCCCCGGGGGCAGCGGAGGTGGGGCAGCTACAGCTGTTGTTACTTCCGGCTCCAGGCCCACCTGGTGGGAGGAATTAAGTGGCGGATCAGAGCAGGGGTGCACAGCCTGCCGAAGATCTGAGCCCAGTTCGGGTTGGGGGCTGGGGAAGGAGCAGTGCTGGGGTGGCAGAGCTGGCACCTCCCCCCCAAACGTGGAACATAGAACTCTGTAATCTACAAGCAGTCGTACCCCACTAAAAAACTCAAGGGTCAAGTTAGTTGGCTGGGAATATGGCCAGGCAGCGAAAACACACCCAGATTCAGTCTCAGACTTTGCATTCTTTCTTTGCTGACAAAGAAGACCAAAATATACAGACAGAAGAAATTAATAAAGTCAAAGAGCCTACAACAGAAACCTCCAAGAAAAACTATCAGCCTCATCTGTAGTGGGGATAAGCTAGAAGCTTTCCCAGGAAGATCAGGGGTGAAGCAAGGATGTTGATTATTGCCACTATTGTTCAATATTGTACTAGAAATGTTAGCTATAGTAATAAGAGAAAAAAAAAAGAAATTGAAAGAATTAGAATAGACAATAAGGAAACAAAACTATCACTCTTCACAGATGACATGATGGTTTACATAGAGAATCAAGAGAAAAACTAATTGAAATAATTAACCACTTTACCAAAGTTGCAGGATATAAAATAAACCCAAACAAATCATCATCATTTCTATATATATCCAACAAAGGCCAATAATAAGAGATAGAAAGAGAAATGATATTTAAAATAACCGTATACAATATGAAATATTTGGGAGTCTATCTGCCATGACAAACCAAGGAACAAAATCATAAAACACTTTTTATACAATTAAAGTCACATCTAAATAATTGGAAAATTTTCAGTCACTCATGTGTAGGCCAAGCTAACATAATGAAAAATGACAACTCTAACTAAATTAATTTGCTCATTCAGTGCCATACCAATCAAACTACCAAAAATTATTTTATAGAGCTATATAATATAACAAAATTCATTAGGAAGAACAAAAGGGTAAGTATATCAAGGGAATTAATGAAAAAATACAAAGCAAGGTAGCTTAGCCATACCAGATCTCAAACAATGTTTTAAAGTTGCAATCTTCAAAATTTTCTGGTACTGGCTAAGAAATAGAGTGGATATAGTGAAATAGATCAGTGGAATTGATTAGGTACACAAGACACAGTAGTAAATGACTATAGTAATGTAGTGTTTGTTAAATCCAAAGACCCAAATTTATGGGATAAGAACTCACTATTTGACAAAAACAGCAGAAAAATTGGAAAAAAAAGTATGGCAGAAACTATGTATTTGTTAACATCTTACACTGTATACCAAGATAAGGCCAAAATGGATCCATGATTTAGACATAAAGTATGATACCATAAACAAATTAGGAGACCAAGTAATAGCCTACCTTTCAGATCTATGTGAGAAAGGAAGAACTTTTAACAATTAAGAGAGAGAATTACAAGATATAAAATAGATAATTTTGATTTTATTAAATGAAAAAAGTTTTTGCACAAACAAAACCAATGCAACCAATATTAGGAGGAAAACAGAAACCTGGGAAATAATTTTTACAGCAATGATAAAGGCCTCAGTTCTCAAATATTTAAAGAACTGAGTCAAATTTATAAGGATACAAGTTATTCCTTGATTGTTAAATAAGCAAAGGATATGAACAGGCAGTTTTCAAATGATGAAATCAAAGCTATCAATAGTCATACGAAAAAATGCTCTAAATCACTATCGATTAGAGAAGTACAAATTAAAACAACTCTTAGGTACCACCTCACACCTATCAGATTGGATAATATGACAGAAAATGAAAAATGATAAATGTTGAAGAGGATATGGGAAAATTGGAACACTAAAGCACTGTTGGCAGAGTCTTGAAGTGATCCAACCACTTTGGAGAGCATTTTGGAACTATTCAAAAAAGGGTATAAAACTGTGCATACGCTTTGATCCAGCCATACCACTATTAGGTCTGTATCCCAAAGAGATTGCAAAACAAGCTCTTTTTGTGGTAGTAAAGAATTGGAAATTGAGGGGATGCTCATCAATTGGGGAATGACTGAACAAGTCGTGGTATATGAATGTAATGAAATACATTGGAATTCAATAAGAAATGATGAGCAGATAGATTTCATAAAAACCTGGAAAGACTTACATGAACTGATTGTAACAACAACGTGGCTAGCAGCTGCTGTAGCTGTGTAAGAGCAACAACAGCACACAGGAAGGGCTGCCAGCACAGGTTTTTGATCTGCTTTTCTAAGGAAAGCAACTTTAAGGGGTTAACAATGTCAGTTTAATTAAACATACATATATCATTCCCTTAGGTTGGGGGAAAAGATCAGCCCCTGAACATCAGTACAAATACAAACAGAAATTACAAACAGAAAATATCAAGAGTTCAAATAACACAAACCAGCAGACAGACTTCTGGCTTTCTGTCCAACATCTCACTACGTACTTACCAGAGAAGCACCAACATTTGGGTTTTTTCAAAGCTGGGGTGGGGGCACTATTTCAACGATTTTCCCAGAGTCTTGTTACCCTTTCTCTGAGTGTACCCCCAAAAGTCAAACACTAACCTTCCAGTACACATACCCTGTTCAGGACCCTCAGGGCTCAAGGTTCAACTTAGCATTTAGGGTGTAGGAAATAACTAACACCAGGGGGTGGGGTGTAGGAAAGTTAGTTAATCACTAGAACCACATAGTGTACATTGTTTCCAATCAAAGACTCTCAGTTTTCTTAGTGCTGAGAAACACTCTAAGATTAAAGATCCCACTTTACCTGCCCCATTCAAAAAAAGACTAGACTCATTAAAAGCACTTAAGAGAAGGGCAAAATATCCTTACCTGATTATCATTACACTCATCCAAACTGAAGTGAGTGGAACTAGGAGAACATTGTACACCATAAAAGCAATATTGAATGGTGATCAGGTGATCAACTATGAATAACTTAGTTCTTCTCAGCAAGATGATGATCTCACACAATTCCAAAGAAATCATGCTGGAAAATGTTATCCACATCCAGAGATGGCGTCTGAATATAGACTGAAGCAAGCTATTTTGACTTTCTTTATCTTTTTTGTGTGGTTTTTTTTCCCTTTTGGTCTATTTCTTTCATAACATGACAAATATGGAAATATGTTTTACATAATTGCACATATATAAGCTATTTAAAATTCTTACCTCTTTAGGCAGGGGAAAAAAGTAGGAAGGAGAGATAAAATTTGGAACACATTTTTTTAAATGAATGTTAAAAAATGCCTTACATGTAATTGGAAAAAAATGAAATACTATTAAAAAAAGAAAATGACCCATTAATAATATTTTGACCATTTATTTATTGGGGAATGGCTCTTAGTCTTATAAATTTGCCTTATAAGTGTTAGAAATGATATTTCTCTTCACCGGAGAACTTGTTGCAAATTTTGTTTTGTTTTGTTTTTACCAGTTATCCACTTCTATTCAAACTTTAACTACATCAGTTTGTGAAAAAAAACTTTAAAATGTTATATAATCAAAATTTCATTTTACCTTCCAGGGTCCTTTCTGCCCTTTATTTGACCATGAACTATTTTCCAATCTACAATTCTTTATCAATCTACAATTGATAAAGAAAAACAATTTTCTTAAGGTTATTGTTTCTTTTCTCCTCTAATTTGCTTGTATCACTTAAAAAAAAAACTAATTCATGCTTACTTGGAGTTTATTTTGGTATACAGTGTGAAATGTTGGTCTATACCTAATTTTTAACCAAATTTCTTTACCTAATGGTCACATTGTGTTTTGTTTTATCAAATAGCAAGTCCTTACCCCAGTAAAACTGGGTATTCATATATTGTCCATGAACTGAGATTCAGCAGAACATGATAAAGTAATAGGTATAAAGGAAATTAATATTAAGCCTTTTCTAAGATGAGCAAGATACTGTCCTTTTCTTTTGTCTTTTTCTGGTTAGAGCTTAGTTAGAGAACAATGAAGACCACTTGTGAACTTGAGAAGGCTACACAATTAACAGTTTCCTTTAAGTGAGAAAAAGAAAGCCAGTCAACAGCTTGCAGGGAATTCTTAGGTTGGTTGGTTGGTTGGTTGGTTGTTGTCCTTTGTTCTTGAGGAGGACCAAAATGACATCACTATGCTAGAGTCAAGTTCTAATGTGTCTAGCCAATATGAGCTGGGAATACTCTACCACAGGTTGGGCACAAATAGTCCATGTGAACATTTGGGGTGGATATTCTAAATTTCTGTGTCCCGTGTTGCCTTTGAGCTGTTTCAGTTCTGCTTTGCTCATAGAGCACAGCACCTTCTCTTACGTGGGAATGCCATGCTGAATGGTCCTGTGCCAGTGTCTCCCATGTCACACAATGAATTCCAAAGTTCTTGAGAGAGACCTTGATAGTGTCCTAGTTTCACCTCTGACCACCATGTGAATGCTTGGCCTCTGTGAGTTCTCCATAAAATAGTCTTTTTGGCAAGCATATGTTTTGCATTCAAACAATGTAGACATCCCATTGACATTTTGCTCCCTGAATCAGAGTTTGAATGCTTGGCAGTTTAGTTTGAGTAAGAACTTCAGTGTCTGGTACCTTATCCTGCCAGATGATCTTCAGAATCTTCCTAAGACAATTCAAATGGAAATGATTCATTTTCCTGGCATGGCACTGTTATACAACAATGAGGTCAGCACAACAGCTCTGTAGATCTTCAGTTTGGTCTAATACCTTTTCTCTCCCATACTTTCCTTCAGAGCCTCCCAAATACTGAGCTAGCTCTGTGAACCTCATTATCAATATGTACATCCCTAGAAAGTACACTAACAAAGTAAGTGAACTTATCCGCAACATTCAAACCTTCTCAATTTGCTGTAATTGATGGTTCCATGTATGGATGGTGTGTTCGTGCTGATGGAGCACCTATATTTTCTTGGTGTTCATTGTTAGGCCAAAATTAGCACAAGCAGCAGAGAAGTGGTCTATATTTTGTTGCATCTCAGCTTCCGAGGCTGAATTGAGTGTATAATAATATGCAAACAGAAAATCATGCACCAACCCTTCTTCCACTTTGGTCTTGGCTTGTAGCCTTTTCAAGTTGAAGAATTTATCATCAGGGCAATATCTGACCTTGAGGCCTTTTTCATCCTCATTGAAAGCATTTGAGAACATAGCTGAATACATCATGATAAAAAGTAGGGGAGCAAGCACATAGCCTTGTTTCGCTCCATTGGTGACTGGGAAGGCATGAGAGCATTGTTCGTTATCTAGAACCCAGGCAAGCATGCCACCATGAAATTGACTTACAATATTGATGAACTTTTCCAAGCAACCACATTTTGACATAATTTTCCATAAGGCATCATGACTAACAGTTTTGAAGGCCTTGGTCAGATCTACAAAGGTTGTATACAGACCTCTGTTCTGCTGCTGGCATTTCTCCTGGATTTGTTGGGCAGTAAACTGTTCTTCATGTTCTTCATGTCAACTGTTCTTCAGCCCTTTCTGAAACCACACTGACTCTCAGGTAGATGACCATTTTGCAGGTAAAGGATCAGCCTGTTAAGGAGGGCTCTGGCAAGAATCTTTGCTAGCAATGACTAAGAGAGAGACCATCTCTATGATTGTCACAGGACAATCTATTTCCTATACCTTTATAGAGATGCACTACCAGAAAAATGACTACCAGAAGAATTAACATCAACAAATTAGAGCTCTTCTTTGAGTGGGAAAAATTTGTTGCTAACTTGATCTTAGATAAACTAAAGCAAAAGGATATTTGGAAACTAGAAGCTTAAATGTCTGAATTTTCAGGTATGACAACTTGGCATATGCCTAAGCATCGACTGCTATTTCTTCTTCCTATAATGCATTTCTTTTTCTCTGTAAACTTTTGTTATAATTAACATTTAGTAATCATTGAGTTATTTTAATTGTTAAATTTATTTAAAAAAATCATGAATGCTCACATTTTAAAATCTCTTTTCAAAAATAGACTAGTTTTTTTCAGTGTTGACCACAGTCAATCCTAATAGCAAAGTTTAGCCATTGAATCTGAAAAACAAAAGCCAGATTTAGCCCTTCTTAGGATGGTAACCCAAGGAATAGCAAGCAGAGTGCCTAGGAGAAATCATCAGGGTGTATTTTGCATATCAAAACCTATTGAGTGAGACAAATTTTATGTCCTGAAAGTATAATAATCTTGTAGGCTCAGGACTAATCTATAAGTATCTGCAAAAGACTTTGAGGATTTTTTTTTCTAATTCAAACAAAAGGTTTCAGTGTTTAAGGGTATAATTTGGAGGATAATTTTATTTATACTTAAATAATCTGGACAACTTTGAAGGTAGATATTTTTAGACCAATGTCTTCTAATGTGTCAATAATTATTAACCTTAATAGTTACTTATAAAAGAAATTTAAATTAAAAAAATAGCAATTTGAAAAATTATAGACTAACCACAACACATATAAAAACAAGAGAGGTCCTAAAATAAACAGCTTGGCCTACCTGGTAGCTAGAATAAAGAACAGCAACTTTGTACAAAAACAGGCTAGTGAATTAAACAATTATTGATAATAATTAGCACAAAGTAGATTTGCAGATTTCTGCGAAAATTCAAGCCCTTACTTGCCCTGGCTACAGTGGTCTTACAACCATTCCCTAAATATCTTCCTTACTGAACAAATTTTATGGTACAAAAAGCAAATCCCTTACTAGTTAGCATTTGGAAGGATTTGTGTGACTCTTCTCCTCTCCGGGTTTTCCAGGCAGTCCAGAGCTATTCTTCTCCACAGCCAATCACTCTCCTGACTAAATTCATACTCTTTCACAGCCATGCCAATTTTTAATTGAATTCAATTTTAGTTTAATCACTCCTCAGAGGTGTCTCCACAATTTTCCATCCTAGATTTCTTGGGAGAAGTCATATTGTCCCTACTCAGCATTCCCAAGCACACAGCAAAAATTCCATCATTCTCCTTCCCATCCAACAATGACTCTTTAATGTTCTCTTTTCACGTCCTTTGTATTTCAATTATAAGTTGGAATGGATTAAAATATATTTAAATGGAGAGGATCATCTCTTATTACTCCTGATGGAAATCTATCTAAGTACCACCAATATGCTTAAGGTAGCATGGCAACAACAACAACAAAAAAAGATTCAATACCATTTTAAACTTAATCTTAAAAACACACCTCACAATTTAAACCTAGATATTTTTATTTAAGCTATCTGGCTAGACATTTCTATAGCATTGTCGTGTATACTACGTGTGCCTAGTAGCTGTATTGATTTCACTGTTGTTGTTTGCTAGTTTTCAGTCATATATAATTCTTAATTAACCCATTGGCAATTTTTTTTGGCAAAGATACAGGAGCATTTTGTCATTTTCTTCTCCAGATCATTTCACAGATGAAGTACCTGAGGCAAACAAGGTTAAGTGACTTGCCCAGGGTCACATAGCTAGTAAGTATCTGGGGCTGGATTTGAACTCAGTTCATTCTGACTCCAGGCCTGACTTCCTATCCATTGTACCTCCCAGCCACTCCTTAATGACTGAAAAAAAAGTGGGTGTATGCATAAACAAGAATTTCACTGACATTTCTTTTTCAGCCTAGACCTGTAATTTCATTGGTCTAAGGAACGCCCAGTTTTGAAAGTCCCTTGATAGATGTACATCTGCAACTCTAATAATTTATACTTGTAGAGTTCCCTGGAGTATCAAAAGGTTAAGTGACTTGCTCATATCTATTATGTAGAATTTATCAGAGGCAAGACTACAACTCAAGTCTTTCTGACTGGCCACCTAGATGAGTTATACTCAAACATTTTAGATAGCATCTATCAATCAGTAAATGACTTTTCAAGCCATATACCCTCCCTTCTCAATATATGAGAGTATGTCCTAATGGACATAGACCCAGGTTCGAAGCCAGAAAGACCTGGGTTCAAGTCTAGGCTTTGACAAATACTGGCTGTGGGATCCTGAGCAAGTCACATGAACTCTCAGTGCCTTTGGAACTCTCTAACTGAAGTTGATTGACTGCATTGATACAGAGAGTTTCTTAATCTTGGAGTCCCCTAAACTGATGGTCAAATATTTATCTCTATCATTGTATCTGTCATTTGGTCAGTCAATAAACATTTATTAGGTATCTAATATGTGCCAGCCACTATGCTAAGTCCTAGGGGAAAAAAGCAGTGGGGGGGGGGGGCTGCAAAAATAGCCCTTGTACTCAGGGAGCTCACAATCTAATGGAGTAGATAGCGATAAAAATAATGTGTTCAAACAAGCCAAATAACAGAATAAATGGGAAATAATTAAAAGACTAACTCACTAGAATCAAGTGGGTTTAGGAAAGTCTTCCTTTAGAAGATGAGATTTTAGTTTAGAGTTGAAGGAAGCTAGGGATGCCGTGAGGCAGTGATGAGGAGTGAGGGCACTGCAGGCATGAAGGACAGCTTGAGAAAATTCCTAGAGCCCAGAGATGGAACTGTCTTGTTTGAGGAACAGCAAGAAGGCCAATGTCAGTGGATCAAAAAGTATGTAGAAGAAAGTAAGAGCAAAAGAGGGACTAAGTTATGAAGATTGTTGAATGCCAAGCAGGTTTTTGTATTTCATCCTGGAGGTGATAGAGAGCCAATGGGTTTTATGGGACAGGGATGGGGGGTAGGGGTTACATGGTCATACCTGCACTTTAGGAAATCAGTTTGGTTGTTGAATGGAGGGTAAATTAGTGTAGGGAGAGATTTTGAAGCAGGTAGATCTACCTGCAGGCTATTGCAATATTCCAGCAATGCTGCAAAGGTAAAATTGATCTGCTTTTGCAACATATTGGATATGAGAAGTGAGAGATAATGAGGAGTCAAAGATGACACCTAGATTTCAAGCCTGAGGATGATGGTGTTGCCCTCCACAATAATAGAGAAGTTAGGAGGGAGGAAGAAGATTAAGGGGGAAAGACAAGTTCAGTTTTGGACATGTTGAGCTTATGATGTCTACTGGACATCCCAATTCAAGATGTCTGAAAGGCAGTTGGACATGAGAGTTTGGAGGTCAGAAAAGACATTAGGATAGGTGTACTATTAATGTGATAGAAGATCTTCCCCACTCATTCACTAAGCCTCAGTATATATTTTTGTTTGTAAGTAGGCCTAAAGCCCTTACTTACTAGGTGCTAAGCTGATGTGGATATGAAGCCCTCAAGTCCCTAAGGGGAGTTGCTAAGACCAGAGCCAGTGGTATGTGCACTGAGTTCTAGTCAATCATGAATTCAGCCAGTCAGAGATCTGAGTTCTAACCAATCAGAGGCCTCGTAGGACTGTATAAAAAGAGAGCCTAGAACTGAGAGCAGCAGAATTCAGAAGCAGACATCAAGAAGACATTGAGGCAGAAGACTTTGAGCAAGAGACAGCATCGAGAGAGACTGCAGAGCAGAGAGTACAGAACAAGAGAGCTGTGGAGATCAAAGAGCAGAATTTTCAGAGAACTACAGGAATCAGAATTCAGCCCAAGGAGAAGGAGCAGGAACTTGGAGTTGACAGAGCTGCAGAGAGAGCACTGTGCAGAGAGTTAGGATTCGTGAGCGATTGTTTGCAGGAAGGCCCTAGCAGGGGGGAAGATTACAGGATGACTTGATTCCTTGCCATAATACTATGTTATAATTTCCTTGTTACTACATTGAGGTGGGCTTACTAATTTTGGAATATAATCCCTATATTGAATTGGGGGTATTGGTTCTTGGATTTGATCCTCTGGAGTCTAAATAAATGTTGTACTTCTTTTGCCTTCTACATAGAGAGATTTTCATACTTTACGATTCCAAACCATTCAGGTATTCAGAAGGATTGCAGAAGTAAGGACTGAGTTGAGGTTGTATAGATAAATTTGTGGTAGAACCAGTGATGACTGTTGCTTGATTTTCTCTATTTTCATTTTAGCAGTGTGTGTGTAGGAGAGAAGGTAACAAATGGTGGTAGTGATCTCTGGCTGAGGCTTTGCAGGGTACAATAAGTGAAATGATAAGGCAGCTAGGTACTCAAGAGAAGAGGACAGTATAGGGTTGAATTAGTTCACCAAGAAGTCAAGATAGGGGGAGAGGAGAGAGTGACTAGTGCAGACAAGGTAATCTAGGACAGATCTGAGGGTTGAAGGGATTGGACACTGAGGTATGAGTGAAGATGAAGGTTTGGTGTTATGGTAATTAGGGAAGGACTTTTTTTTTTTTTACTGTTTTGTCTTTTGGGATGCAGAAGTAATCAAGTACCTTTGATGAGTTTTGCTTTTCAAATGTGGACTTTTTGTTGTCTTTGTTGTGGAGTGTTTCTTAGCACTAAGGAATCCTTAATTGAATCAGGAGTCTTTGATGACCTGCTTGTGTCAAGGGAAGTCCTAGTTCACATGGGTTTGAGTTGCATGGTTGTGACACCCTCTGACCCTGAGCAAGTGTTTAAGTCACAAGAAGGCCTAAGTCATGTGGCTTTGAGTCACATGGCTGTGATGCCCTTTGACCCTGAAGTGTATATAAACTCAGAGGTTAGCATTTTGCCTTTGGGGACACACTCATTGAAAGAATTTTGGTGATGAGACTCAGAGTAGCCGTTGAAGAAGCCCCCTGACTTTGAAAACGCAGATATTGGTGTATTGTGATCTGGTCAGACATAAAAGTCTGTCTGTTGATTTGTTTGTAATTTCTGTTTGTATTTGCTCTGAAGTTCAGGGTGCTGACTTTTCCCCGTGAACTAAGTGAATGGCATATGTATGTTTAATTAAAATAAGATTGTAAACTCCTTAAAGTTGCTTTCCTTAGAAAAGCAAATCAAAGGACCCATACTAGGAGCCTTCCTGTGTGCTTTTGTTGTTGGTCTTTCATCCCCACAATAGCTGCTAGCAACATTGCTGTTACATTTGGTAATAGAAATTAGAGAGACAGTTGGAAAAACCAATAGATTATGGTCAGATAAGGGAATTTGGGAATTCTTGAATATTTAAGTGGTACATTTGTGGGTGACCGATACAGAATGGAGAGAGAGGGCATGGTAAGTGAATAGGTTTAAGAACTAAGTGACTAGTGATTAAGGGAGATTATATATATATATGCTGAAGCCACCTAGTATGAAGGCAGGAGTTGAGGAGGGGTGGTAAATTGTGAGTCAAATATCAAACTCATTGATGGAGGAATGGAAGTGATCTGGGGGTCGGTAGGAATAGCTACCAAAATTTTGATTGGGTGGTAGTATGAACCTGAAAGGAACTGAGGTGACTCAAGTGGTAAAGTTAGGGGAAGAAATTGAAAATGGCAATGTGGAGCAAGGAACACTCTGACTCCCTTGCCTCAACCATGGAGCAGAGGGGAATGAGTGAAGGTTCAGCCCATACTGGGATGCCTAGCCTTGAAGGATATGTCATCATAGGGGAGTTAGTTTTCTGTATTTGACAAAAGATGGAAGGAGTGGAAGAGGAAAAGACTTAAAAGGAAACAAACAGGCATCCCAAAGGCAATAGAGTAGCTTTTGGTTTGGACATTGGGGTGGGAGGGTTGAGTAGCATGGAAATAAGGAATTGGAAGGTGGGGGGTGGTGAATGATTTACAAGGGCTCAGAATCACTACAATGCATAGGGTATGACCAAGTAAAATAATGTTCATCATTGAGTGGAAGGTGCAACTCCTCTTCCCAGAGGAGGTTGTAGATCAGGTAGGAGACATGTGCAGCATAAAATGGAAGACATGACATCATATGGTAGACTCTGTTTCACAGTGCTTCTTCCCTCTGAAGCCTGGAGATTAAACAAGAGGTGGCAAAAGATAGAAGTCCTGCTCTCTATCAACTTTCTTTTCCTCTTTCTTCAAGGGAACAGAAGCAGCAAAAATGGAAGACAGAGGGATTGTGTGTATGTATGTGTGTGTATCTATGTGTGTGTAATATCTGTATTTGTATGTATATATGTGTATGCACATGCATGCGTGCACACACGCACACACACAAACACACCAAAAGTCACAGCTCCACAAGATATGGGTGGTAATTTGATTTACTACAAGATGTATGCATACGTATGTTGGAATGCTTTATACCAAGGGAGGAACCCACAATACAGACAATGTCTTGGATATTTATGGGGTAACCAAAAAGGTCAGTCTCATGGGAGGGGTAGGGCGCCATCCCCTCCAAAATGGGAGTGGCATGGGAGGAGGAAGGCATCAGTAAGGGAGGAGGATCCAGAGGGAGAAGGAGAGCTTGGAAATTTTGGACCATGGAGGGAAGATGTTCTGCTTATCTGAAAGGGTCTCAGGTACACAATTTATCAGTCTAGGGCAGACTGACTGCTGCCTGTCTTATAGATGGTTCGACTCTCAAGGACACACTGAGAATCTAGCTAGGGGTGGAAATAGCAAATTATTCATTGAGTGGAAATTAGACAAGAGAGAGAGTAGAAGAAGATAGAATTCTTGCTCTCGACCAATTTTTCTTTTCCTCTTTCCCCAAGGGACAGTGGCAGCAGGAGATGGAAGGCAGAGGGGTAGTGTTTGTGTCTGTGTAATATGATATATATCTACATCATATCTACATATATATAATCTATGTCTCTCTATCATATCATAAATTTATATATCTGATACGTAGTATACATAGCTATATTATATGTCATGCATGATATATATCACAGACACAAACACATAATACAAAAGATTTAACATACATAAGAATCATATATTATATGTATAACATGTATACATCTGCATTCATATACACACAAACACATTCAGACACACACACACACACACACACACACATATATATATATATATATATATATATAATTCACATAAAACTTCACCACAATTTAAAGGGAATAAATATAAAATGATATTTAGAATATTTTATTTCCAATATTTTGTATTCACTAAAATTACTATTAATATTTTAGTTATGTAATATTTTAGTTATGTAAATATTTTTGAATATATATCATAACATTAGGCCTGATGGCCTTGAGACTGCCAGGCTCCCTTTATGAGAGGCTGTAGCTTTTAGAATTAGTTCATGGCAAAATGCAGCTGGCAATAATATTTTTGAGATCAGTGTGGCTTGTATGCCCAAGAATAATATCTTTCCAACCACCAGATTGTTTTTCTTTTTGCATCTGAGTACCCCAAAATACTTTGTGTGCTCTGAACATGCAAAACAGCCAGCTCTAGATGGCAACCAAAATCAAAGTAAATGTATTCCCCTCTTAGAAGGGCGCTTTGAAGCATGGCTTTTCAAGTAAATTGATCCATGTCTCTGTGTTTCCCATGTCAGTGCCACCTATGGCTGAATTATATTCTATGTTAGTGTGTGTCTGAGTTGCAAATTGGGTCCCCTTCTCCTTATCTCTTTCCCTCTCTTCCCCACTGCTTGCCAATAAAGCTATGCATTATTTTACACATTCTTCTGAACACCTAAACTCCTTAAGAGGACATTTTCCTAGTGCCTCCGACTGCCCCATGGGTCTTCCCTTTAAAGATAAATCAGGTACTTGGACAAGGACATAGTCTGTCGGTAGTTGCACCTATCGTGGGGAGTATGGCACTGTGAATGCAATCATAAAAAGTAAGGATCTACAGGTAACTCCATGTCTTCTGGGGAGGGACTACTTTATGCCAGAGGACTATCACAGAACCATACGCTTCATTATTAAAAAAAATTATTGAGTCCTTTGTAATTGGTCATTGGTATGTACCTTTTATTTCTCTTGGCTTTTGTATGACAAATCTTCTATTGAGTTCAGGGTTGTTTTTTTTTTTTTTAAACAGGGTCCTGACAGTGTGGCAGTTGATCAAATGTCCGTTTTTTTCCCATTCAAAATTATGTTTAGTTTTGCTGGGTATGATATTTTCAACGGGAGATGCAGTTATTTTGCTCTTCAGCATATGGTGTTCCAAGACCTGTGATCTTTTAGTATCACCAATGCTAGGTCTTCTGTGATTCTAATTGTGGTATCATATATAATTTTTTTTCTTGTTGCTCATAATAGTTTGTCCTTCATCTGGGGGTTTCAGAATTTAACTATAAAATTCCTGTGAGTTTTCCTTGTGGGATCTCTTTTGGGTGGCGATCATTAATTTTTTTTCTATTTCTACTTTCCCCTCTTGTTCTAATGCTTCAGGACAATTTGCTTTAATTGTTTTCTTGTATATTACTGTATCAAGATTCTTTTTTTGATCAGAACTTTCAGGTAGTCAAATTATTTTTATGTTTTTTCTTCTTGATCTGTTCTTTAGATCCATTGTTTTTCTTATGAGATGTTTCACATTCTCTTCTATTTTTTCATTCTTTTATTTATTTCTTTATTTTTATTTCTGAATCTCTCATAACTTCACTGCCTTCTCCTTGCCCAATTCTGATTTTCAAGGAGTCATTTTCTTCCTTAAGATTCTGGATCTCCTTTTCTAATTGGTTGACTTTGTTGTCATAATCTTCTTGTTTCTCTAGTATTATTCTTATTTTTCTTTTTGATTTTTCCTGTATATCTCTCATTGATTTTTAAAGTCTTTTTTAAGTTCTTCATTGAATTCTTTTTGGGCAGCTGAACATTTGACATTACCCTTTGGGGGTAGAAAAGGGTTTTTTTTTTGTTTCAGTATCCTGCTCTGAAGATGAACCCTGTCTTCTCTATTCCCATTGTAGCTCTCTATGGTTGGATTCTTTCTCCTTTGCCCATGCATTTTTGGTAATAATTTAGTTTTTATAATCACCTCTATCCTGGGGTATGGGGGATGGTGCTTCTGGCCTCTGATCCTCCTCAGTTCTCTTCTCTGACCTTGAACTCAAACCAGTACCTCCAGCCTCCTATAAGTGCCCAGAGTTAGCTTAGTTAGTTAGTTAGTTAGTTAGTGCTTCTGCACCCACCAGGCATGTGCTGGCTCCTTTCTGCCCACCCCCTCCCCGCAGTTCTCTATGAAACAGCTGGGTCTGGTGTTTCTTGTCAGCAGAGGTTCCATAGATCTTCCCCAGGTCAGACAACCAACTCCCCTCATTGCTCCAGGAGTTAAAGTTCCTGTGGCAGAGGGAGGCAGCCTCTCAACCCAGCTAACCCCAGCACTAGCTGTTTGTGGTTTAACCAGCTTGCAGCAGCAGACCCTAGCCTGGAGGTGTTTACTTTCCACAAGGAAGAAATTTAGTCCTGGGATTTTTCTTCAGGCCTTCTCTGATTGTCCCAAGAGGTTCTGCTTATTTGTTTTTTTAATGGCTCTATGTTCACCCAGAGGTGCTATTTTATCTCTTTTGTGGAGGAAAATCTTGAGAGCTTGAAATTTTCTGACCTACTCCATCATCTTCCCAGGATCCTCTTTGGTTTATATTAATTTTTAACAAATTGGTTTAAAACCCATGGAAATTCTTCCCCAAAGAAGAGAGATGAGAAGGCACCTTCTCAATCCATCTTCTTTTCCCAAGTGCGGGGACTATGTGTAGGGAACACTGCTTATAATGTCAGATTCTTTCAATGTTGTTTAATTTTGCTGAACTTTTCTCTCTCTTTTCTTATTCTTCATTATAAGGGAGGGCTTTCTCTGGGAAGAAGTGTGATGAGGAATATGTTGGGAAAAGTAGGCAATGCAAAAACTAAGACATATCAATACCAATTTATTTTTAAAAAATGATCTCAGACAATTCTGTTTCCAAGTTTTTTAAATGTATAAATATGCATTTTTTGCAAGAATTAGACATCATTTTTGGCAACCTTGAGAGGAGAGGAGAGGAGAGAACTAAATATCCAGAATCAAATGTTGCAGAGAATTCAGAAGGATGACTATTAAGAAATATTTATTAAATTTGAAAATTAAGAGAACATTGGTAAATTTGAAGAGAGAAAATTTCGATAGAGTGAGAAGTCAAGGATGGATTACAGTGGACATAGGGAAGTTGTAATTGCAATAAATACTGTAACCCAAACATGATCACTCATCGTGTGATGCTCACACTTTCCCATTAGGAAGAGACAGCAAGGTGACACAGGGGATTGAGGTGTGGACTTGGAGTCAGGAAGGCCTGAGTTCAAATCTATACTTAGACAACGATTATGTGACACTGGGAAAGTCACTTAACCTCTATTTTCCCTGCTTCCTTGTATATAAAACACTGATTATAGTAGCATCTAATCTCCCAATGTTAAGATCAAAGGCGATACTATTTGTGTCAACCCTAAAGTGCTAAGTGTTACTTATTATTATTGTTATTAAAATGAAAAGTACATATGTGGAAGGAATCTAATTTACTGACCACTGTCTCAGAGCACAGACTTGTTGACATGTGACTGAGGAATCAATGGGGTAATCAGGGGGAGAGGGTGTTGTTGGGTTTCAGTGGAGAGTCAAGGAATATTTTTCTATTTGGCCTTTTCCTGTGCCTGGGTTGAGAACAGCTTATAAAGACCTGAACAAAGAGCCATGAAATGCTAGAGAAGAAGATGCAACCCATTTTCCTTCTTCATATGCCTAGGGATCAGGCCATAACTCACTTATACTCAGGCCATGGCCCCCCAGGAGCCCCACACCATACCCATCTCCACCTTTAGAAACCACTGCTTTAGTAAGTGCTGCTTAACATTTTTTTATTAACAGAATTTAATAACCTGTCTTTCTACCTTGAATTCCAAACAAGGGGAATTATTTACTGGAGTTACAAAGAGCCTCTTTACGATACAGTCTCACTCACCTGAGTTCTTAGAGACTGAACTTTAAGAACAATAAATTTCATGTCTTTATCATGTAATGGAGGCACTATATACAGATTTCCTTGCTCACATGATCTTAATACATTTTTATATTGATTGAATGGAGGATATATGCAATGAACTTACATATATTCTCCCTAGTAGATAGCTTCTTCAGGTAAGAGACTCAGTATTTTGTTTTATTCTTCTTCTTATTATTATTTGTACTATTCTAGCACTTTTCTAGCACTAGCACCTAAGAGGCAGCATGGTATAGTTGTCGTGGAGTCAATATCTGGGCTCAGGTAGCCAACTTGTGTGGCCATGGTCAAGCAGCTGATTTCTCAATACCCTAGGCAACTTTCTAAGACTAAAGCAGTTATAAACAAGTGGCTGACTTCTAACTACAGAGGGAGTTCTCCAGAATGTGGAAATTGCAGCTAGTAACTCCCTCTTCCCAAATCTTAGTACCTACCAGCATCTTATTAACATTAAACCTTAATACTGGTTTCTTGAATGGATTTGAAATAAAGTGAATGCATCTCCACTGTAATCACAGAAAAGTATAAATTGTCCACTCATGACAGAGTAAGACTACGGCTCAATCTCAAATTTATAGAATATCCTTCATACGTATAACAATGCTGCTTGCAACTGCTGTGGAGGTATAAGGTCAATAACACCAGCACATAGGAAGGCTGCTAGCACAAGTTCTTTAATCTGCTTTTCTAAAGGAAAGCAATTGTAAGGGGTTTATAATCTCACTTTAATTAAACATATACATATCATTCTCTTAGTTCAGGGTAAAAAGTCAACACCCTGAACTTCAGAGAAAACACAAACAGAAATTACAAGCAGAAATTATATAAATAGAGCAAATAACATGAATCAATAGACAGGGCTTATAACTATCTGTCCATAGCAATGCATACATAGTTACCAGAGAGAGAAGCACCAACATCTGGGTTTCCAAAGCCGGGGGGCTCCTTAATGTCTACCTAGAGTCTTGTGTGGCCAAATCACATGCACACTCTTTCAATGAGTGAGCCTCCCAAGCAAAATGCTAACCTTAGAGTATATACACACTTCTTCAGGGTCAGAGGGTATCACAACCATGTGACTCAAGCTCATGTGACTTAGGTTTCCCTATGACTTAAGCAGGTCATCAAAGACTCTTGATTCAATCAAAAGCAAGGCTCAATCAAAAGCAAGGCTCAATCAAAGGCATGTGATTGCCTTAGTACTGAGAAGAACTCCAAAAGGAAAAAAAAAGTAGTGGAAAGTCCTACTTTGATTGCCATTCCAATAAGAGAACTTAAATTGCCCAGCACTGTGCCCTGCATATTACAGCAGTTCATATAAGTACTGAATTGAGTTGAGTTTAATTGGAGTAGAATTTTTAACTGTCCAAGGTAAAACAAATTTTCTTTTTAAAAAAATTACCAAGCATTTGTTTATTCTTTCTCCCCAAGATAAATAAAATCTTTCTGATAAATTAACATAGTCAAACAAAATAAACCCCCATATTGATCAAGTCCAAAAAAGTGTGCCTCATGCTGCATTTTAGTCCATTACCTTTCTGTCAGAATGTGAGTAGCATTCTACCTTATCCTTACTCCAGAATCTTGATTATATGTGGATATAATTAAAGCATGATTATAATGTTGATGTTATATTATAAATTCTTCTCCTGGTTCTGATGACTTCACTGTGCATCAGTCTTCCAAAATTTCTCCATAGCAGCCTATTTCTTATGGCACGTTTCCTACTTATTCTATAAATTATTTTAATTAATCATTAATTAATTTCTAAATTATTTATAATAGAATATAATTAATATAGTAATTAGTAATTAATTTCTTACAGTAACAATCTTTTATATTCACATGCCATGCTTTGATTAGCCATTCCCCAGTGGAAGGGTAAGTCCTTAGTTTCCAGTTCTTTATCATCGTGAAAGAGCTGGTACACATATTTTTGTGTTCATAGACCTTTCCCTTTTTCTTTGATGTGCTTGGAGTATAGGCATATCTTGTAGCAATATTTCCAAGTCACAGGATATGCATAGTTTAGTAACTTTAGTGGTATGGTTTGAAATTACTTCCCAGGATGGCTGGAATAATTCATAGCTATACCACAACAGTGCATCATCAGTACATCAGTAGCTATATTTGTTTGTTTTTGTTTTTTCCCATAGACCCTCCAACAATTGTCTTTTCAGAAATTTGCACTTTTCTTTAACGTTTTGCTTGCAAGTATTTGAAGTATTTCTCCTCTTTGTGGTTTATGCTTTGGGGATTCTTGACATTATAATATCTTTACCTTTTTTGCTTTATTGATTATTTTTATCTCCTCTGGGCAACCTGGTGTTGCTGATGTAGCTAAGGGCTCAGGGAGCTGAGTCTGCAATGCCTTCTGGATAGTCTATGCTGTTTTCCTGGTGGCAGACTCTGTTCAAGATTTGTTCTAGATGACCCAGCATTCCAGACTCTAGGCACTGAGTCAGCACACTAACCACCCTGGGAGATGTTGTGCTGTGGGCCTGGGTAAAGAGTGGACTAGGGAATACAATTGAGTCAGAGATCAATTCCACATATCCTTGTGCTATTGATACTTGCTTTCCCTGCCAGGCAGTCTCCTCTAGGATCCACCTAGGTACTTTCTCTGCCTGAGTGGGAGACTTCTGTGGGTTCTATACAGAAGGCTCCCCCTAGCCAAGGGTAGGGAACCTGCAGCCACAAGGCCACATATGGCCTTCTAGGTCCTTGGATGAAGTCTTTTGACTGTATCCTTTAATTAAGGGGATTTGGTCTGTGGAGTGTGGGTTCAGTCAAAAGGCTGCACTTGAAGACCTAGAGGGCCACATGTGGCCTTGAGGTCTCAGGTTCCCCACTCCTGCACCTAGACCATTAGGAGGGGCTTGGTAGCAGGGAACCAAATTATGTTTCCCCATTCAGTCACACCACCCTCTTGCTCTGTTTTTGCAGGGCTCTGCAGGAGTCCTAGGACTCCTAGCTCCCATTAAGGTTAGACTTGATGTTGAGACAAAATGAGATATTTTTGAATAGCTGAACATTTCACAAAAGAGGAAGTTTATTTTGTCCTAAAACAGTAAGGAGGTGGCACAGTGGATAGACTACTGGGCCTGGAGTCAGGAAGATTCATCTTTCTGAATTCAAATCTGACTTCAGACACTTACTAGCTGTGTGACCCTAGGCAAGTCAGTTAACAATGTTTGCCTCAGTTTCCTCATCTGTAAAATGACCTGAAGAAGGAAATGGCAAACCACTCCAGTATCTTTGCCAAGGAAAGAGTTGGACATGACTGAAACAACTGAACAACAATGTGTATTGCACCAAAGATACAATGGTATTTAGTTTCTCTGGAGAAACTCCTTCTTGTCTCCATTCAGAAATGTGTGTGGTCAGTCATCAGGCTGTAGTGACTCTTGTTACCTCAGGCACACACCAAAACCTATTCTGAGAGGTCAGGCACCCATTTGGCTTAGGCTTTTTATTGGCCCTAGGCCAGGAAGCTGAATCAGAGAAGCTGGGACTAATCAGGTTTTGTGGAGGGCGGAAACTTCACGAGGAAAGCTGCAAGGGAAGTTGTTTGAAGAGAGAGGACATGAGTTTAGATCTGGTTCTGCTATTTGCTGTCCATATGAATTTTATAACTATAAGGTTACTTATATAAATGAGCTTGTGCTGGCACAGCCAGATTTCCTAAAGTTCAAGTGCCCTGAATGGCCTTTACAGCATGCCCAGATTACTCAATAAGGGCATTTTCAGGTGTTCTAAGATCCTTCCTGTTATGTCTAAAGAGTAAAAATTTCAATTCACTCAAAGTGCCTCAACTGAACCAGTGAAATGGGAAGGACTTCCTTTCCTTGCTCTCCTCTTTTATCCAGGCTGAAATGAGAAATGTTCATGGTCATGCTTGTTTCTATTCTAGCCTATTTCTTCTTCTCAGTTGTAGGTGCTTGCAGCAGCAATGCCCACTTGACCAAGAGTTGGAACCAAGATTGGATACAGGATGATGCAAGCAGCCAGCCTGAGTCCAGAGTTCCTGGGACTTGAGCCTGATGGGGGCACTTGGACTTGGAACTAGGACTGTGTTCTATAGGAACTGAGCTAAGCTATGACACTAAATCTCTTCCCTTCCCCCACCCCAGGCTGAGATAGTATGGGGAGTGGGTGGAGGTGAGGATTATACCTCCCCTGTACTATGTAGTAATCTATGTGCGTGCGTGTGTGTGTGTGTGCGTGTGTGTGTGTACATGTAATAGATTGTATTTTTAATGTATTTTTGCTTAATTTGAAGGTCTTCCCATCCACTAATAGACTCATGTGATCCGCTTAAGTCACATAGAAGCTTAAGTCACATGTGGTGGGAGGAGCTTGCTGAATGAGTGGCACAGGAAAGGATAGAGCAGGAAGGAAGTTAAAGTAGCTAGAGTGGTCAGAGAGAGTGGATGCACGCCAGCAACTAGGATTGTGAGTGTTTGATTGTGGGAAGGCTTTGGGATGGAGTTGCTCCTTGTAGTGATAATGTGTACATTTGGCTTCATAAATAGGATTGCAAGGTATAAAATCTCCTTTTGGAGACAGAAGCGCTTTAGAGGAAGTTAAGTTCTAATTAACACATCACTAGGGCAGTATTCACAATGGTTGCTATTGCTATGAATATGCCAGTGTGGTTCTGACTTGCAAAATGTAACAGACTCTCCATATAGAAGACAGAAGCAAAACATTTATTCAGCCAAATCCCAACACCAGTAAACTGAATTCATCACAGCAACCAAGCAGTTAATACACATTATCACTACAAGGAGCAACTCATCCCAAAGCCTTCCCACAAACAATCACAATCCTCGCTGCTTGTCTGCATCCACTCTCTCCCACCACTCTAACTCCCTTCCTGCTCCACCCTTTCCTGTTCCACCCATTCAGCAAGTTCCTCCCACCTCATGTGACTTAGGTTTCCATGTGACTTAAGCAGGTCACATGGGCCTATTAATGGATGGGAAAATCTTCAAATTAAGCAAAAGTACGTTAACAATACATATATACATATATAATATATATTATATATATACATAAAAATTATTCCTATTATTGTAAGTATTTCATTGAAAAGCTAATCTGTCATTATAAAAGCTAAATGGAAAGGGGGCTCAGGCAAATCCCCCTTAAACTTGGGGGAACACCATCAGTTGGGGCTGGAGCTGCATCAGAGCACCTCGACATCTCTTTAAATATTGAAAAACCCTGCGGGAGAAGTGAACATGTAAAACCCCTGGCCTTGAGGTAGTGGAGGCTGGGATAGCTTGTGTGAATTGTATCTAGGCCTCAGTTTCCTCTTTTGTAAAATGCCTGGATTAGTATTTTTTTTTACCTCCAAAGGTCTGTTCCAGCTCTAAAAACTGTGCTCTATGACTGTTTCCAATTTTAATTCTTCCAAGCTGCCCACTTATCTGCAGAATAGGTGAAATAAAGTTCTAATTGGCTTTCTTTCTCTTATTTAATCCTTTAGAACATGCTTTAAATTAGTAGCTTGCATTTACACAGCACTTTACAGTGATAGAATGTTTCCATATACACTTTGTCTCATATAAGTCTTGGAACAACCTTGTACAGTAGGTAATGAAATGATTATTACACACACACACACACACACACACACACACACAGACCCTCCACCTTTCCAAATAATACAATTATGCTAATAAGATTTTATTACTACAAATATAGGACATTATTTTGTTAAATTGCATTGGCAAAGCCACCCCAAGATGAATCTAGGGTTCTAGTTTCTTTAAGGCCCAGGCCAAATCACGCTGTGCTCCTCCCCACTCCCTTTTTAGTTCAGTAGTTTTATAATGATGAACTCAAGCCTCAAAGTAGAAAAAATAAATTCCTGAGAGGATTGTGAGTAGAAGTGAGGAAAGGCTTGTATAACTATTTGCTTCAAAAATGTCAGAGCAATAGCTTATTATCTGATAGAATGAATAAATGTTTCAAATATATTTTGGTGCCCACTGATTGAGTCATCCTTTTCTGTTGCTTTTCCCTCAGTTTGCCACACAGTCCCCTCCCACCAACTTGATACCCGAGGGGAATTGTCCTTATTCGCTCTATCATATGGAAAAGTTTGTGTAATAGACAAATTTATAGGAAAACTTGAAAAAAATCATTACAGTTATAGTTTCATTTATTTTTCCCCTATTGAATCAGAGGATATATATATTCCCAAAGTTAAAGATACAGAAGAGCAATTTTCTTTGGATAGTTATTTCTATGTCAGAACACACCATTCACCTACTTATTGTTCATTGGATAGCTTCAAATTCAACTCTACATTTTGAACTATAAATGTTTCTAACTGACTATATGAAAACTAGCTTTGCTAAAGAATTTAAAGATGAGAAGTCTAAAGTGCCTTATATTTCTTTCGATGAAAATGTCATCCCAGTCCCAATGCCCATTGTTCAGATCTCTATCCTTTTAGGGTAGAGATCAAGGCTTGTAACTGTGTAAGTTCAGATCACAATCAGTGAGAGGGTTGAGGGAGAGAGTTCTTCAGTCTTTAAGTTGGCTTTGAGCCAGTGAGTGTCTTTAGATTTCAGGTTCTTTTGGCTTCTAGAGAACAGATGGAATATGCCAAGCTCCCTTCAAGCTTCTAAAGAAAAGATATGAGAGGAGCTGGCAGTCTCTGGTATGTCTCTTTCCCCAAACTGCTGCTCTAGAGACTTCAGGGAACTTTTCCTTGGGTGAGATATAGGACTCCCCTCCGCTCCCCTTTCCTCCCTTCCCCTTCTCTTTCCTCCCCTCTTTCTTAATCTGAGCTGACTCATTGAAGTAGGGATCAGAAGTTGCTTGAGCCTGAAACTCCAGTCCCCTAGGCTAACAATATTTAAGGGAGCAGATACATGTAATTTTTAGCCAGGTACACCACCCTCTCTGAGAAGAGCAGAGTAGCCTGAAGTCTCACCTTCCTGTTTGGCTCCTGGCAGAAATTAAATCTCCACTGGAGAAGGGTAAAGGGAGAAAAAGCTGGAGATTCCTACTCTGCTTCCCTTCAAGCTGCCCCAAAACATTTCCAAGCTACATGAAGGGATACAGCCCTCATAACGTGTGTGTGTGTGTGTGTGTGAGCTCACTATAATAATACAAAAAGATGTGATAAGATCATGTTATATATGTACTTTCCTATAGGTTTAAAAAACCCCTCTATTTTCCAAAATCTTTTTTTCATTTGCTTACATCTTCTAAGTTATATGAAAAAAGTCTTTTAAAATAGTAACTCAAGATTTGTGAATCAGGAAACATCTTATGGCTTATTCATTTTTAAAATGCATGATCCAGCAGTCTTAAATATATGCATCTAGCAAGGTAACACCAATAATTAGCTAGGTAATTAGACCTCCATCACAGATTCAGGAAAGGGCCTGATGAAAAAGATTAACACTGTGCCTTAGGGTTGATGTCAACTTGACATAAAAAAGGAATTTCTTTATAAGAAAAGCCCACTGACAATATAGCAAGACATGTTCCCTGTTTGGTTGTTTTCAGTTGTGTCTGACTCTTTATGACCCCATTTGGGGTTTCTTGGCAAAGATACTAGAGTGGTTTCCATTTTCCTTCTTTAGTTCATTTTACAGATGAGGAAATTGAGGCAAACATGGTTAGATGAGTTTCCCAAGATCACACAGCTAGTGTCACAAACACAACTAGTGTAGAAGCAATATGAAATTATGGAAGATAAATTCATAAGGGAAGTGTAATTTAAGTGTGATGATCAGTCTAAAAGGGGAACAGCCTTAATTTATTCATCTGTAAAATTTTGGGAGGCTGCACCAGACAAAATTCACAGGTTTATCTAAATCTATAATCCTATGATGATTAGCTAGGAGACCAAGGAAACTTTTGAGGAGGAGGTGATACATGACTTGAGCTTTAAAGGATGGAATTTAAAAGGTAGAAATGGAGAGGAGAGAGGAAAAGAATAAAGTACAAGAGTATTACTTGTATGAGGAAGGGGAATAGGATAGTTTCATTGGCTCACAGAGGATGAAAAAAGATAGTATTATGGGACAAGACTGGAAAACCTTCCATTGATTAAGTATCATCAATGGAAGGAGTTTGAATTTTATTCAGTTTTCAAGTTACAAGAAACATTGTTACTTGATAGAAAAAGAGTAGTCTTGGAACTAGGAAGACCTGTGTTCAAATCTTGCATATGATATATTCTTGCTTGTGTGACCCTTCGCAAAATACTTTAATACTCCAGGAAACTTTTTAAAGTCATAAGTTGCAGGGTTGATTTGCAGTGACAGAGAGAATTTACTATTCACAAATTCCTTATATATATATATATATATATATATATATATATATATATATATATATATCAACAAAATCATGAAGCCAGTTCCAATCCCTTATTTAAGACACAGCAATATCTGTGTGAAGGTAGTATAGATGAATCATAGTAAACCAGTGCAGGTGTTTAATCAGAAAGGGGAAAAATGACTAAATTTATGCATCCAGAAGATAAGTCTGGAAGCATTTTGACAGACAGAAAAGTGTGAGGAAAGAGTAGAAACAGAAGAACTTGTTCGGAAGCTATTGAAATAGTTTAGTGTGTGATACTGAAGATCTATACCAGCATGCTTACTGTGGGAATAACTGAAAGGATGAATGTGAGAAATATGGAAATGAAATATGTAGGACTAGGTAACTGATCACAAATGAAAGCTGAGAGAAATGGATTAAAAGTACAAGCAAGGCTAACTGAACTCCATAAAACCAAATTAGGAGAATGATATAATAGTGATAATAATTGGTATTTACATCACATTTTAAGGTTTCTAAGGTGATTATTTATCTATCTATCTATCTATCTATCTCGCCATCTGTCTCTCTATCTATTTGTTATTGTGTTTGACCCTCAAGACAATCCTCTCTTAATTATTTCATATGCGTAGTCTATCTAGCTGGCTTGTACATAAGTGTTCGTTTGTTGTTTTCCCCCATTAAACTGTGAGCTCCTTGAGATCAAGGATTGTCTTTTGCCTCTTTTTGTATCACCAATATTTAGCATAGTATGTGGAGCATATTAAGTGCTTAATAGATATTTATAGACTATAGTTTTATGTACATATATTTTATGTATTATATTAGTATATATGTACATTTACATAAAATATGTGAAAGCATGGTGGGCTCAGGATGAGTACTTGAGACACTCTTTCAAAATGCTTACTTTCAAGTTAACATTTTTGATTTGTCAGTCTAGTAACTCTGTCAGAAAAGGAAATGAGGTCAATCCCGTATTCTCATTTCTTCATTTATTTTGAGATCATCCCAACATAATTGACTTACACCCATGCCCTATATTTATATACACTGCTTCTAACTGCCCTAATAATGATAAAGTTCTTAGGAATTTCATAGATTATCTTCCCACATAAGAATGTGAACAATTTAACTTTTTTGAGTCTCTTATGATTTCATTTGTACTTTTTTCATGATTATGAGCATTGTGTTTCAATTTCAAATTTTCCATTCAGCTCTGGTCTTTTCACTAGGAATTCTTAAAGGTCTTCTATTTTATTATATATCCATTTATACTCAGCTTTTTTTAAATCAATCAATAAACTTTTATTAAGTTTCTACTATGTGTCAGGTACTGTACTAAATTCTAGGGATACAAAGTCAAGTAAATGACAACCCCTGCATTCAGGTAAGATACAACTAATGGGGGAGGCAACATGCAAAGAAATATACCCAAAGCAAGCTATATATGAGATAAATAGGAATGTATATACACCTATATGTATATATAACTATTAAAGCTTAAAACTTCTGAGATACTATATATACACACACCATACATACATATGTAGAAATATATATACATGTATATTATATACGTGTGCGTGTGTGTGTGTATCAGCTACTATTATCTATATTTCTAAACTAACATCCTACTGCTCACTTAGAGGAACCTTCAGCTCCAGCCATTCCATTTTAATTTCTATACCTACAACTACAATTTTGTCCCATTTCCTCTACTTGCCCAGAATAACTTTTACTACCGTTCTACCTATCTCGGTCCTGACAGGTCAAGTAAATGAAGCCTTCTAGAAGACTCTAGTCTATAGAAATGTTTTCCTGTTCCAAATTCCTATAAGATTTAACATATTTGATACCAATTTGGCAATTAATTGTACCTTTCTTTCATAACTATCTTGCACATGTGAGTCTCATTCCCCCAAGGAGATGTTTCTTTTTAAAAAAAAAATTCAATTACATTTAAAAACAAATTTTAACATTAAAAAAATTTCTACTTTCAAATTAACTTTCTACCTCCTCTCTCCCTTTTCCACCCTCCTCAATAATACAAACAATTTGATATGTTATACAGGTGCAGTCATACAAAATATGTTTCCATACTAGTCATGTGTGAAAGAAAACACAGAGCAAAAATAAAACCCATGAAAAAGTGAAGAAAGCAAAAATTAGTGTGCTTCAATTTGCATTTAGACTCCATCAGTTCTTTTTCTGGATATGGATATTTTCATTTTAAGTCCTTCAAAACTGTCTTGGATTTGTATGTTATTGAGAATAGCAGGGGCCTCTAGGTGGCGTAGTGGATACATACCAGCCCTAGAGTCAGGAGGACCTGAGTTCAAATCTGACCTCAGACTACCTGTGTGACTCTGTGTAATGGCAAGCAAAGTCAGATTTTTGCTGTTTTTTTTCTTTTGGAGTGCTTCTCAGCACTAAGGCAATCAAGTGCCTTTCATTAGTCTTGCCTCTGTTTGAATCACCAGTCTTTGATTGAATCAAGAGCCCTTGATTGGAAACAGTATATATAGTATATGTAGGTTAGCATTTTGCTTTGGGGGCTCACTCATTGGAGGAGTGTTTGTGTGATGTGGCCAGATGAGATTCTTGGTAGCCATTAAGCAGCCCCCTGGTTTTGAAAACCCAGATATTGGTGCTTCTCTCTCTGGTAACTATGTATGTATTGCTATAATCAGACAGTTAAAAGCCTGTCTGTTGATTTGTGTGATTTTTTGTTTGTATTTGCTCTGAAGTGCTGACTTTTCCCCCTGAATTAAGTGAATGATATATGTATGTGTAATTAAAGTAAGATCATTAACCCCTTAAAATTGCTTTCCTTTAGAAAAGCAGATCAAAGAAGCTGTGCTAATAGCCCTCCTGTGTGCTGGTGTTATTGGCCTTACACTTCCACAGCAGTTTCAAATAACATTGTTGTTACACCCTGGGTAAGTCACTTAACCCTGATTGCCTCACCAAAAGGGAAAAAAAAATAAATAGCTAAGTCATTCACAGTTGATCATTGTACCATATTGCTGTTACTGTATGTAATGTTCTCCTGGATCAGCTCACTTGCTTCAATTCATAAAAATCTTTTCAGGTTTTTCTGGAAACATCCTGCTCTTCATTACTTATAGCACAATAGTATTCCATCACAATATTTACCACAACTTGTTTAGCCATTTCCCAATTGATGGCCATCTCCTCAATTTCTACTTATTGGCCAACACATGAATAGCTGCTATAAATATTTTTGGTCATATATACAAACCTAGTGGTGGTACTCCTGGATCAAAAGGTATGCACAATTTTATAGCCCTTTGGGTTTAGTTTCAAATTGTTCTCCAGAATGGTGAATAAATTCACAAATCCACCAACAACACATTAGTGTACCTATTTCCCACATCCCTTCCAACATTTATCATTTTCCTTTTCATTCATATTAGTCAATATGATTGGTGTGCAGTGATTCCTCATAGTTTTAGTGATTTAGAGCATTTTTATAGAGTACTTTAATTTCTTCATCACAAAACTGCCTGTTCATTTTCTCTGATCATTTAACAATTGGGGAATGACTTGTTTTTATAAATTTGACTCAGTTCTCTATAAATTTGAGAAATGAGACTTTTATCAAAGATATTTGTAAAGTCCCACTCTCCAGTTTTCAGCTTTCCTTTTTATTTAATTTTCTTAAAAATATCTATTTTTAATTTTCAACATTCACTTCCACAAGATTTTGAGTTCCAAATTTTGTCCCCTTCTCTCCTCTCCCCCCACCCCAAGACTGTGTACATTCTGATTAGCACTTCCTCCAATCTACTCTTCCTTCTATTCCCCTCTTCCACCTTCTCTTATCCCCTTCCCCTTCTATTTTATTGTAGGGTAAGAGGTTTTTATACCCCATTGTCTGTATATCTTATAACCCAGTTACATGTAAAAACAATATTTAACATTCATTTTTAGAACTTAGAATTCCAAATTCTCCCCCTTCCATCTTCCCCACCCACCCTCATTAAGAAGGCAAGCAATTCAATATAGGTTATAGATGTGGAGTCATGCAAAACATTTCCATAATATTCATATTGTGAAAGATTAACTATATTTCTCTACATCCTATCCTGCCCCCCGTTTATTCTATTCTCTCCTTTTGATGCTGTCCCTCCTCAAAAGTAGTTGCTTCTGATTACCCCATCCCTCATTCTTCCCTCCCCTCTATCACTCCTCCCTCTCATATCTCCTTTCCCCCTACTTTCTTGTAGTGTAAGACAGATTTCCATACCCAAGTGAGTGTATATGTTATTCCATCCTTAAACCAAATCCAATGAGAGTAAGATTCACTTATTCCCTCTCACCTCCCCACTCTTTCCCTCCACCATACAAGCTTTTTTTGCCTCTTTTATGTGAGATAATTTAACCCATTCTACCTCTCCCTTTCTCTTTCTCCCAGTATATTCCTTCTCACTTGTTAATTTTATTTTTTAGATATCATCCCTTCATATTCAACTCACTCTGTGCCCTCTGTCTAAATATATTCTCTCCAAATACCCTAATACTGAGAAAGGTCTCATGTGTTACAAATATCATCTTTCCATGTAGGAATGTCAACAGTTCAACTTTAATAAGTCTTACAATTTCTCTTTCTTGTTTGTCTTTTCATGGTTCTCTTGAGTCATATTTGAAAGTCAATTTTTCTCTTTAGCTCTTGTTTTTTTTTTGTTAAGAATGCATTAAATTCCTCTACATCATTGAATATCATTTTTTTCCAGCTCATGGATTATGCTCAGTTTTTCTGGGTAGTGGATTCTTGGTTTCTTGATACTTGATTCTAGCTCCTTTTATCTCCTGAATATCATATTCCAAGCCCTCTGATCCCTTAATACAGAAGCTGCTAAATCTTGTGTTATCCTGATTGTGTTTTCACAATACTTGAATTGTTTCTTTCTGGCTCCTTGCAATATTTTCTCCTTGACCTGGGAACTCTAGAATTTAGCTACAATATTTTCAGGAGTTTTCCTTTTGGGATCTCTTTCAGGAGGCAATTGGTGGACTCTTTCAATTTTTTTTCTGTTTCTAGAATATCAGGGTAGTTTTCCTTGATAGTTTCTTGAAAGATGAGGTCTAAATTCTTTTTGATCATGGTTTTCAGGTCATCCAATAATTTTTAAATTACCTGCCCTAGATCTATTTTCCAGGTAAGTTATTTTTCCAATGAGATATTTCACATTGTCTTCTATTTTTTCATTATTTAGGCTTTGTTTTATAATTTCTTGATTTCTCATAAAGTCATTAGCTTCCATTTGCTCCATTCTAATTTTTAAGGAATAATTTTCTTCAGTAAGCTTTTGGACCTCCTTTTCGATTTGGCCAATTCTGTTTTTTAAGACATTCTTCTCCTCATTGGCTTTTTGGACCTCTTTTTGTCAGTTACTCTAGTCTGTTTTTTAAGGTGTTATTTTCTTGAGTACTTTTTTGGGTCTCCTTTAGCAAGCTGTTGACTCATTTTTCATGATTTCCTTGCATTACTCTTATTTCTCTTCACAATTTTTCCTCTACTTCTCTTACTTGATTTTCAAACTCCTTTTTGAGCTCTTCCATGGCCCTTGACCAATTTATATTTGTCTTGGAGGCTTTGGATGTAGAAGCTTTGATTCTTTTGTCTTCTGAGTTTATGTTTGGATCTTCCTTGTTACCAAAGTAACTTTCTATAGTCTAAGTTTTTTCCACAGTTTGTTCATTTACCCAGCCAATTATTTGACTTTTTAACTCTTTGTTAAAGTAAGGTTGTGCTTCCAGTGTGGAGGGCATACTGTCCCAAGCTTCAGGGCATTTGTGCAGCTGTTTTCAGAGATACTTCTAGGGACCTGTAAATTTTCAGTTCTTCCAAGGTGATATGATCTAAGGAGAGGGGTTTACTACTCTCCTAGCCCATTCTCTGGTCTGTGAGTGACCACAAGCACTATTTTCTGCCCTGGAACTGTGAGCATGGTTTCCTCTCCACTGCTACCACAAGCTCTGCTATGCCAGTGCTCCTCCTTACCCCAGAACTGCTTCCTAGGACTGCAACCCAGATCTATGTATGGGCAAAGCAACAGAGTTCTGCGTCATTGCCAGTAATGAGACCCCTGTAATCACCTTCTGATCAGTTGTTCTATTCCCTTATGGTCTGTGGGCTGAGAGCTCTGGAAGCAGCCACCATTGTTGCTGCTGCCACCAACCCAGCACTGTGCTGGGGATAGGGCTGGACTGTACTCCACTCTCGCCCACTTCTGACAGATCTTTTCTACTGACCTTCTAAGTTGTCTTTGGCATTTGTGCATTGAGAAGTATGGAAACTGCCACAGCTGCCTGTAATTCAGTCCCCTTAAGCCTGCTCTGGGTTTTCTGGGGCATAGTCTGTGCTGGCATGGCTTGTGTTGGTCTGTGTTCCTCTCCCAGCCCAGTGTAACAGTCCTTTCCCGTCCTCCTTCCAAGTTGTCTTGGGCTGGAAATTTGTTTCACTCTTTTTATAGGTTTTGCTGCTCTAGAATTTAAGTCACTTTTTAAAGGTATTTGGAGGGGTTTGGGGGACAGCTCAAGTGAATCTCTGTCTTTACTCCACCATCTTGGCTCTGCCTCTTTCTGTTTTCATTTTAATCTTGGCTGTATTCATTTTGTTTATGAAAAATCTTTTAAGTTTAATGTAATCAATATGTTTCACATACCATAATGCTCTCTATCTTTTGTTTAGTCATAAACTCTTCCCTTCCCCAGGAAATTGTTCCCTGACAGGTCAAGTATTCCATGCTTCCTCAATTTGCTTATGGCATCACCCTTTATATCTAAATCATATACTCATTTTGACACTATTTTGATATATATTGTGGGTTGTTAGTCTACACCTAGTTTCTGCCAAGTTGCTTTCCAGTTTCCCAGCAGTTTTTGTTAAATAGCAATTTTTTTTTGTTCCCAAAACATATGTTTGTGTTTGTCAAACACTAGATTACTAGGGTCATTGCCTGCTGTATACTGGGTACACAATCTGTTCTACTGATCCACCACTCTATATCTTAGGCAGTACCATATTGTTTTGATGCTTACTACTCTGTTATACAGTTTGAGATCTAGTACTGCTAGGCCATTTTCCTTCTCATTAATTCCCTTGATATTCTTGATCTTTTGTTCTTCCAAATGAATTTTGTTATTATTTTTTCTAGCACTATACAATATCTATTTTTGGTACATTATTTGGCATGGCACTGAATAAGTAAATTAACTTAAGTAGAATTGTCATTTTTATTTAATTGGTTCAGCCTATTGCAATAGTAATTAAGGTGGGACTTTTTGCTGTTGACCTTTAATGATTCTGGCCTTTGTTTGAATGGGGCCAATAAAGTGCAATGTTTTTGTATTTCTCAGTACTGAGACAATTGGGAGTCATTGATTTGTATCTGATGTGATATTAGCAGTGGGGAACTTCTCCACACCCAGCCTGGGTGAGGTCAGGGCCCTCGGGGTCCTGAACAGGATATATAAGCACAGAGGTTAGCGTTCTCTCTGGGAGCTCTTAGCCACAGCAAGAGCGGCATGTGACTCTGGGCCAGCCGTTATACTGAGCTCCCTGGCTGAAGACTCAGATGGGGATAACTACAAATTGTATTTGATTTGTAATTCAGGGTGCTGGCTTTTTCCCCTGAACTAGGTGGATGTTATTTGTATGCTGGATTAAAGTAAGATTGTTAACCCCTTAATGTTGCTTTCCTTAGTAAAGCAGATGAAAAGGACCTGGGCTTGAAGCATTCTGTGAGCTGGTTGTTGTTGACTTTACACCCTCACAACAGCTGCTAGCCAGATTGTTGAAGCACCTACCTGTGAGCAATTAGTATTTTTCCAGTTGTTCAGATCTGACTTTATTTGTGTGAAGCCATTGTAGTGTGTTGATATAGTTCCTGGGTTTGTCTTGGCAGGTAGACTACTAGCTTATATTGTCTACAGTTATTTTAAGTGGCATTTTTCTTTCTATCTCTTGCTGTTGGTAATATGTAGAAATGCTAATGATTTATATGAGTTTATTTGTTTATCTTGCAACTTTGCTAAAGTTTTTAATTATTCCAATTGTTTTTTTAGTTTTTTCCTTAGGATCCTTCAAGTATACCATCATATCATTTGCAGAGAGTAACCATTTTGTTTTCTCATTACTTATTTTAATTCTTACATTTCTTTTTCTTCTCTTATTGCTATGCTAGAACAATACTGAATAACAATGGTGATGCTGGATCTCCTTGCTTCATCCATAATCTTATTGGGAATTCTTCTAGCTTATTCCTATTGCAGATAATACTTCCTGACTGTTTGAGATTAATACTACTTATCATTTAAGGAAAGTTCCATTTATTCTCAAACTTTCTAGTGTTTTTAATAGGAATGAGTGTGGTATGTTGTCAAAAGTTTTTTGTCTATGTATATTAAAATGGCCGTATGTTTTCTGTTGGGTTTTTTTTTTACTGTTGTGGTCAATTATGCAGGTAGTTTTCCTAATATTGAACCAGGCCTGCATTCCTGGTATTAATTTCACTGGATCTGTGGCATATTTTTCAAATCTCCTTGGTTGTATTTTATTTAAAATTTTTTCATCAATATTCATTAGTGAAAGTGGTTTATAGTTTTCTTTTTCTGTTTTCTCTCTTCCTGGTTTAGGCATCCACACCATATTCATGTTGCAAAAGAAATTTGGTAGGATACCTGCTTTGCCTATTTTTCCAAATAATTTATATAGGATCGGAATTGTTTATTAAATATTTTGTAAAATTCAATTGGGAATCCTTGATGATGTATTCAATTTGTTTTTTTCTAAGATAGGGTTATTTAGGCACTCTATTTCCTCTTCTATTAATCTGTGCAATTTCACTCATAAATTGCACAGATTAATAGAAGAGGAAATAGAGTACCTAATAAAACTTTTTGTTCTTTGATTTGATCTTATATACATTCACTTTATGAATAGATTATTTAATTTCCAATTAATTTTAATCTATCTTCCAATGGCTCTTTATTTAATATAATTTTTATTGCATTATGATCTGAAAAGGATGTATTTAATATTTCTGTTACTCTACATTTGGTTGTGAGATTTCTAATGTACTAATATATGGTCAACTTTTGGGTAGGTTCCATGTGTTGCCGAGAAAAAGGTATATTCTATTTCCATTCAATTTTTTTCCAGAGGTATATCATATCTAAGTTTTCTAAAATTCTATTCACCTCCTTGACTTCTTTCTTGTTTGTTTTGTGGTTAGATTTATCTAGTTCCGTTTGCAGTGCTAGTTCTGGGGGGAGGGGGGGTTTGCAAGTTTTTATGCTTCCAAGGTTTTTTAATCCAGAAAGAGATTTGATCATTGCTTTCCTGATCTCTGCTATGATCCCTACCTAGGAATGGTCCTTTCTTTCTTTCATCTGCAGCCACCAGCACTCCTCCTTGCCCTGCAACCGTGACTGAGTTTCCTATTCCCCTGCAGGAGCAAGTGCAAGCTTTCCTCTCTGATTTGGAACTATGACCAGGGCCCCTGCTTCCTTGTGACTGACCATAGGTACTCTTCTCTGCCCTGGAACTGCAACCAAGGACTTTGTATGGGCAATGTAGTTGCAAATGAGCAACAACTGCAGTCCATACCAGGAAAGGTTCTCCTGTAATGTCTTTCTGATCAGTTGTCTGACCCCTAGGCTGAGAGCTCATGAAGCTGCTGCTGCAGTTGTCATGGCCCACCACTGATGCTGCTGCCCCATCGGCTTCCACTCTGGTGTCAAAGACTTCTCCTGCCAACCTTCTAAGTTATCTTAGTCTGGATATATGACCTGACCTTTTATTGGCTCTGCTACTCTAAAATTCAATTTGAATTGTTATTTTTAAATTGTTTAGAGAGAAATGTTGGGAGAGTTTTGGCTGGGTTGCTGCCTCCAATTTGCCATCTTAGCTCTCTCTGCTTTCTGTTTTTATGTAATATTATGTAAACTTCTTGAGGGTATGGTTAATCATGCTTCATCTATTTATATCCCCAACATTTAGCATGGTGCCTGCTACATAATAAGCAGTTTAAAATTGGTTTTGAAATTATTCACTATTTGCTTAGTAGTAATAATAATAGCTAGCATTCATATAGCATCTACCTTCTATGTGCCAGGTCCTGAGCCAAACACTTTACAAATATTTCATTTTATCTCCACAACAGCATAGGGAAGTAGGTGCTATTATTGTTATTCCATTTTTACAATTGAGGAAATTGAGGCAAACAGAGCTTTAGTGATTTGCACAAGGTCAAATAGGAAGTATGTGTTTTAAATAAAGTTTTATTGATATGTGGCCCTGTTCTCACTGTGTCACTTAGCTTTCCATGTCAACATTTAAGTCTGGAGTACAGAAAGTAAGCAATTGATTTTTTCAGGGCAATATAAACTTTCTACTTCAAATTATTTTAGCAAAAAAGTATCACTTAACTGGGAATATAGTGAATGTCTAAAAAAAATGCTTCTCTCTTTTTTTCTTTTTATATGTGAGGTTAAAAAACAGATAGACTGAGTCAAACCAGTAATGGAAGAGATAGAAAAGGAAGAGTTTCTCTTTTTAATAGTCTATTGTCTGTAGCTCTAATGTCGGTTTTATCTGTATCTGGATATTATTATTTTTATACTCTTAGCTAAGAATTTTTTCTACTAAAAGCAGGAAATATATCTCCACAATGCTGTGCTGGCACCTGTTTAATATATTTTTTATGTTTACTACTGCAATTTTCTGGTCCTACAACACTTTTTCTTTAGGATCATAACCATCTTAAAGTTGGAAAGGACCTCAGAAGATATGTATTAAACTCAAATAAAAATGAGGGCTACTAAACCATACCTAAGGATCCCTGTTGGACACATCTTGACTTAGAAAACCACAAATTAACATTGCTTATGTTTTATTGTATTTTTATTTATTTGTTAAATATTTGTCAATTACATTTTATTCTGGTTTAGGATGTACTTGGGATTGTGGTGAGCCACAATGTGAAACCTCTGATCTAGTCACACAATAATCCCCCAGAGTGATCATTCATTAGGTACTTGAAGACTTCCAATGAAGAGGAACTAACTACTTCCTCAGATAATTTGTTTTTCTTTTAGACGACTTTGTCAAGAAGATCAGGCTGAAAAGTGCCTCACTAATATTTCCAAATATTGTTCTAAATACCATTTCTTAGGCCCAAGCAGAATATCTAATCCTTCTCCATCACAACCTTTCAAGTATTTTAATACAACTTCTTTTTCCTCACCAAGTCTTCTCTTTTTTAGGCTCATCATCCCCAATTCCTTTAATTATTTAGTAGGGCATGGTTTCTAAGCTTTTGCCTTTTTGGTTGTCCTGTTCTGAATGAGCTTCAATTTCTCAATGTCCTTCCTAAAATGTTCCACTTGGAACTGAATACACAGATGTAGATGTGGTCTGACTAGGACTGAGCACAGTGGCATTTAGCTCTGGCCAGCCCAATGATTAGCAGCTTAAATGCTTCTTTACCCTAATCCCAACTTTTTATATAAATACTCAAAGTCTAAAGTCGCAGACTCCCAGGATTATATTCTTTAGATCTGCTGCTGTTGGTGGGGAAGAACTTAATAATTAGTGACTCAATACTTGAAAAAATAAACTAAAATTAATGTTGCATTAATGAAGGAATAACGTATTATAGCTGTCATATAATTATAAAAAATATGTTACATAATATAAATAGGATAAATAAGTAACTGTAAGAAGGAAATTGAAATCTGGGTTAAGCAAGAACCATGTGAACATTCATTTCTTTTTTTGTTGTGTTTTGCTTTTTTTAAATAAATTAATTTTATTTTTATGTTTTTTGTTTCTTTTAATTTAAATTTATTTAACATATTTAGTTTTCAGCATTGATTTTCACAGGAGTTTGAATTACAAATTTTCTCCCCATTTCTACCCTTCCCCCCACTCCAAGATGGCGTATATTCTGGTTGCCCTGTTCCCCAGTCAGCCCTCCCCTCTGTTACCCCACTCCCCTCCCATCCCCTTTTCCCTTCCTTTCTTATAGGGCAAGATAAATTTCTACGCCCCATTGCCTGTGTATCTTATTTTCTAGTTGAATGCAAACCCTTTTTTTTTGGTTTTGAACATCTGTTTTTGAAAATTTGAGTTTCAAATTCTCTCCCCTCTTCCCTTCCCACCCACCCTTCCTAAGAAGTCAAGCAATTCAACATATGCCACATGTGTATCATTATGTATAACCCTTCCACAATACTCATGTTGTGAAAGACTAATTATATTTTGCTCCTTCCCAACCCATCCCCCTTTATTGAATTTTGTCCCTTGACCTTGTCCCCTTTCCAAAGTGTTTGTTTCTGATTACCTCCACTCCTATCTGCCCTCCCCTCCATCATCCCTCCCCCCCCTTTTTTTTAATCTTCTTCCCTCTTCTTTCCTGTGGGGTAGGATACCCAATTGGGTATGTATGGTATTCCCTCCTCAGGTCAAATCTGATGAGAGCAAGTTTCACTCATTCCTCCCTCACCTGCCCTCTCCCCTCCTCCCACAGAACTGCTTCTTCTTGCCACCTTTATGAGAGATAATCCACCCCATTCTATCTCTCCCTATCTCCCTCTCTCAGTATGTTCCTCTCTCATCCCTTAATTTGATTTTATTTCTTTTAGATATCTTCCCTTCATCTTCAACTCACCCTGTGTCTGCTCTCTCTCTCTCTCTCTCTCTCTCTTGTATATATATATATATATATATATATATATATACACACACACACATAGATATATACATTCATACACATTCACTATATATATACATATAAACATACATATATATATATATATATATATATATATATATATATATATATATATATATATATATATATATATGAATATTCCCTTCAGCTACCCTAATACTGAGGTCTCATGAATCATACATGTCATCTTTCCATGTGGGAATGTAAACAGAACAGTTCAACTTTAGTAAGTCCCTTGCAATTTCTTTTTCTTGCTCTTTTTCTTGATTACCTTTTCATGCTTCTCTTGATTCTTGCATTTGAAAGTCAAATTTTCTATTCAGTTCTGGTGTTTTCACTAAGAAAGCTTGAAAGTCCTCTAATTTATTGAAAATCCATATTTTGCCTTGGAGCATGATACCCAGTTTTGCTGGGTAGGTGATTCTAGGTTTTAATCCTAGCTCCATTGACCTCTGGAATATTGTATTCCAAGCCCTTCAATCTCTTTATGTAGAAGCTGCCCGATCTTGGGTTATTCTGATTGGGTTTCCACAATACTCAAATTGTTTCTTTCTGGCTGCTTGCAGTATTTTCTCCTTGATCTGGGAGCTCTGGTATTTGGTGACTATATTCCTAGGAGATTTCTTTTTGGGATCTATTTGAGGAGGTGATCAATGGATTCTTTCAATCTCTAGAATATCAGGGCAGTTCTCCTTGATTATTTCTTGAAAGATGATATCTAGGCTCTTTTTTTGATCATGGCTTTCAGGTAGTCCAATAATTTTTAAATTATCTCTCCTGGATCTATTTCCAGGTCAGTGGTTTTTCCAATGAGATATTTCACAGTCTTCCATTTTTTCATTCCTTTGATTCTGTTTTATAATATCTTGATTTCTCATAAAGTCACTAGCTTCCCCTTGCTCCAATCTAATTTTGAAATTAGCCATATAATTGAAAGCCATGATCAAAAAAAGAGCCTAGATACCATCTTTCAAGAAATTATCAAGGAGAACTGCCCTGATATTCTATAGCCACAGGGCAAAATAGAAATTGAAAGAATCCATCGATCACCTCCTCAAATAGATCCCAAAAAGAAATCTAGGAATATTGTCGCCAAATGCCAGAGCTCCCAGATCAAGGAGAAAATACTGCAAGCAGCCAGAAAGAAACAATTTGAGTATTGTGGAAACCCAATCAGAATAACCCAAGATCTGGCAGCTTCTACATTAAGAGATCAAAGGGCTTGGAATGCGATATTCCTGAGGTCCATGGAGCTAGGATTAAAACCTAAAATCACCTACCCAGCAAAACTAAGTATCATGTTCCAAGGCAAAATATGGATTTTCAATAAAATAGAGGACTTTCAAGCTTTCTCAGTGAAAAGACCAGAAGGGAATAGAAAATTTGACTTTCAAACACAAGAATCAAGAGAAGCATGAAAAGGTAATCAAGAAACGGAAATTGCAAGGGACTTACTAAAGTTGAACTGTTTTGTTTACATTCCTACATGGAAAGATGATGTGTATGGTTCATGAGACCTCAGTATTAGGGTAGTTGAAGGGAATATGCATATATATATATACATATGTTTATGTATATATATAAGTGAATATGTATGTATGTATATCTATGTGTATATGTATGTATGTGTATGTATGTGTATATATATGTGTGTGTTTTATGTATATATATACATACATATATATATATATATGTAAAAGAGAGAGAGCAGACACAGGGTGAGTTGAAGATGATGGGAAGATATCTAAAAGAAATAAAATCAAATTAAGGGACGAGAGAGCAACATACTGAGAGAGGGAGATAGGGAGAGATAGAATGGGGTGGATTATCTTGCATAAAGGTGGCAAGAGGAAGCAGTTCTGTGGGAGGAGGGGAGAGGGCATGTGAGGGGGGAATGAGTGAACCTTGCTGTCATCAGATTTGACCTGAGGGGGAATACCATACATACTCAGTTGGGTATCTTACCCCACAGGAAAGAAGAGGGAGGAAGATAAAAAAAAAAGGAGGGGGATGATGAAGGGGAGGGCAGATAGGGGTGGAGTAATCAAAACAAACACTTTGGAAAGGGGACAGGGTCAAGGGAGAAAATTCAATGAAGGGGGATGGGTTGGGAAGGAGCAAAATGTAGTCAGCCTTTCACAACATGAGTATTGTGGAAGGGTTATACATAATGATACATGTGTGGCCTAGGTTGAATTGCTCGACTTCTTAGGGAGGGTGGGTGGGAAGGGAAGAGGGGAGAGAATTTGTAACTCAAAGTTTTAAAATCAGATGTTCAAAAAAAAAAGTTTTTGCATGCAACTAAAAAATAAGATACACAGGCAATGGGGCGTAGAAATTTATCTTGCCCTACAAGGAAGGAAGGGAAAAGGGGATGAGAGAGGAGCGGGGTGATAGAGGGGAGGGCTGACTGGGGAACAGGGCAACCAGAATATAAGCCATCTTGGAGTGAGGGGAAGGGTAGAAATGGGGAGAAAATTTGTAATTCAAACTGTTGTGAAAATCAATGCTGAAAACCAAATATGTTAAATAAATAAATTTAAATTAAAAATAAATAAATAAATAAATATCTCTTGCAGGATCACAAAAAAAAAAGTAGTATTTTCTTCAGTGGTCTTTTGGACTTCCTTTTCCATTTGGGTAATTCTGCCTTTCAAGGCATTCTTCTCCTCATTGTCTTTTTGGAGCTCTTTTGCCATTTGAGTTAGTCTATTTTTTAAGGTGTTGTTTTCTTCAGTGTATTTTTCAGTATTTTGGGGGGTCTCCTTTAGCAAGTCATTGACTTGTTTTTCATGGTTTTCTCACATCCTTCTCATTTCTTTTCCCAATTTTTCCTCTACTTCTCTAACTTGCTTTTCCAAATCCTTTTTGAGCTCTTCCATGGCCTGGGACCAGTTCATGTTTTTCTTGGAGGTTTTTGTTGTAGGCAATTTGACTTTGTTAACTTCTTCTGTCTTTATGTTTTGGTCTTCTTTGTCACCAAAGAAAGAATCCAAAGTCTGAGACTGAATCTGGGTGATTTTTCGCTGCCTGGCCATATTGCCAACCAACTAACTTGACCCTTGAGTATTTCAGTGAGGTATGACTGCTTGTAGACTAAAGACTTCTATGTTCCACATTTGGGGGGGATGCGCCAGCTCTGCCACACCAGCACTCCTCCTTCCCCCATAACCACCAACCCGGACTGGGCTTAGATCTTCAGCAGGCTGTGCCCTACTGCTCTGATCGGCCACTTAATTCCTCCCCCCAGCTGGGCCTGGGACTGGAAGCAACTGCAGCTGTAGCTGCCCCACCTCCGCTGCCCCAGGGGCGGTGGCTGAACCGCGAACACCTTCCACTCCCGCAGATTTTCCCACTAACCTTCTCTGCTGTCTTTGGTGTTTGTGGGTTGAGAAGTATGGTAACTGCTGCAGCTCACTGATTCAGGGCGCTAGGGCCTGCTCCGCCCGGCTCCTGGTCTGGTTGGTCTGCGCAGCTCATGCTGGACTCTGCTCCGCTCTACCTTCAGCTCCCAGCTCCCAGCGCCATGTGGGATAGACCTCAGCCAGAGAGCATCCAGGCTGTCCTGGGCTGGAGCCCTGCTTCCCTCTGCTGTTTTGTGGGTTCTGCAGTTCTACAACTGGTTCAGAGCCATTTTTTTACAGGTTTTTGGATCGACTTGTTGGGGAGCTCACGGCTAGGCCCTGCTTTCCAGCCGCCATCTTCTGAACATTCATTTCTATATTAACAACAATAACATTTCATTTTGTCCTCTACACTTAACAAATGAGTAAATGAAAATCTGTTTATCATATACTTATTATGTTCCTGTAACTATGGTAAATAGAATACTAACATGGAAATAAATATATAAATAAACATATATTAAGTGATTACTACATGTCAAGCAGTGAGATAATCCTTCCCTTCAATAAGCTTACATTCTAACTGTGGAAGACAAACCATATAGGAGGGTTTGTGACCAAATAAAAGAGAGTGTCTTCATTTAGAAAATCATATTTGGGGGATGAAGCCAAGATGACAGATTAGACTCAATAACTCAGCTGAACCATCCCAACATTCACCTCCAAACAACTTTAAAATAACTCCTCAGATAAAATTTTGCAGTGGCAGAACCAACAAAAGATTAGGGTGAGAAATTTTTTCTTGCCTTAGATAATTTAGAAGGTCAGCAAGAGAGTTCTGTAACACTGAGATGGGAGTAAGTCCAGAGCACAGCAGCAGAACTGGCCACAGGCCTTGGAGTTAGCTGTGACAGCAGCAGGAGTAGCAGCAGCTTCAGGAGCCCTCAGCCCAGAAATGGTAAGAGAGTCAGAAGACTGGTAAGAAGCATATTACAAGGGACAATTTGCTGGCCCTGGGTGCAGTTGGAGTTGATTGGCAGCTCTATTGCTCATACAAAATTTTGGGTCACGTTTCCAGGCCAGAGAGAAGTGCTTGTAGTTGGTCACAATAGAGCAGTAACCCTGGTTGCAGTTTTAGTGCTAAGAGGAGCACAAGCTTTTCCTGCTGCAGGAGAGCAGGAAACCTGGTCACAGCTCTAGGGCAAAGAGGATTTACAGATGAACAAATTGAATCTCAGAGAGACTGATCTATGAACTAGCAAATGTCAGGTGAATGAGAGGAGAATAGTTTATTTAAAAATGGTCCTTGTCTATGAAGATCTTATAAACTGGTAGAGGATTAATACATAAAGATAAATAGCTATAGTATACAACATCACCTGGTAACTATATTAAAGAAATACAAAGCAAAATGCTATGTCAGGTGAAAAGGAATAAAAAGATGTTTAATAACCTGGAGAAATATAGACTTCATGCTAGGGCTGACATTTGAATTGGAGGATGACTAAGAGGAAAAAGGACACTGAAGGCCCAGGGTGGAGAAAAAACAAAACAGGATAAGGAAAGCAAAAAGTACATTTAGGGTTCAGAAAATAGTTGGGTTTTTTTTTGAGCACAGAATGCATAGAGAGAAGCAGCACAGATATGGCTGGAAAGGGCAAATAAAAAAGCCACAGTTCTTGAAATGTTCAGAAGAACAAAAGAAGTATCAGTATAATATAGCAATCACTCTAAGGTGTAGGTTCATATTTGAGGCTTGCCTTTTGAAGGGTCCATAGATAAAAGATAATTAGTTCATATTAAATAAAGGCAATCTGAGTTTAAAAATATTATGGAACATAATACTAAAGTAAATGGAAAGTAAAGCCCTTAAACAAATTCATTTATTTTCTTCATGTATTTTATAGGAAAGATTTGAACTCTGAGAGAAATAAATACCAAGGGAAATATATATCAAACCATTGAAAGAAATTTTAAAAGGAAGATCTCCATCACTGAGATTTAAAGACTCTGAGGAATGGTATTAAAGGAATTTGCATTTCCTTATATGAATAGGGTGATTATTCACTATGGCAATGGACCATTGAGGTTCAGGTTTTTGTTTCACTGAATAGGACTTGACCACACCTATTATGTCCAGAAATTAGTATATATGTAAATGTCAGTGAGTGGCAAATTGAATATCTAATGTGTAATTAGTAGATCAAGATTCCAGTATTCCTGGAGCAGTATTACCACATTGTAATAATAACTCAACATATCTTATTCTTATATAGCTTTATCTATATCTGTAGTACCAGATAGAGCTATATTGAAAGGAAAAGGAAGAAAAATGGGATAGAGAAAAACATATACAAACACAGGCAAAGTGAGTATTTGCTGAGTTGTTCATGTATAAAGAAAGATTTGATAGAATGAAGGTTCTTACACATACCAGTAATCCATAGAACATTAAATATAGTGATAATCAATTCCATATAGTCAATAATGTTAAATAACATAGACTCACTGAGGCAAAAAAGATTATAAGACACCAAGAGGGTCATGGGACAACTTGTCCTGATGAGTAAAAATGTCTCAGCATTTAACAAAAGTGTTAAAATGTGTAAATGGTCAATGTTGGAGGGATGTAGAAAGACATGCATAATAATGTTAGTGGTGCTGTGACTTGGTATTTTAAAACAAAGTTAGGAAATACTTGAGAAAAGTTACAAAATGACTTTTGGTCCGGTGATCCTACCACTGTACTACTGGGCAACTACTATGAAGGGGTCAGAGAAGCAGAGAAATATCTCATATATATATATATATATATATATATGTGTGTGTGTGTATGTATATACAATATATATGTATACATGTATGTATATGTGTGTATATATATGTGTATATGTATGTATGTATGTATGCATGTATGTATATAATAGAACTTTTCTGGTAGAAAATCATACATAAAGTAGTGTTAATGTAATGTAATGTAATGATGAATATGGGGGATTCACAGAAACATGAGGGATTTGTATGAATTAACTAGAGATAAGAATGCAGACAAATTGTGATACAGAGAAAAAAAAACAGTGATAAACAATGAATAAAGTAAATGTTAAGGAAAGTATATGAAAACTAAAATGAAAGTCATCTGAATTACTATTAAATATAATGACCAATTTTAATTCCACAGGGCAAATGATAAAACACATTCCTTTTAGGAGAAAGGTAGGAGGCCATGTGTATTTGATGTCGCACACAGTATCAGAGACAATTGCTGAGTTTGGTTTGTATGTTTGCTATGCTTTGTCTCAAAAGTGGGTTCACAGAGTTGTAGAGAAATGGGAAATGATTGTGGTATAAGCAAAGACATCAATCTAACATTAAAAAAATAAAATCAACTGCCTTGGAAAAATCATTCATGGTGCACTGAAGCTCTCTTAAAATATAATTCATCTCAGCTATAACCACTGTGGTTTCATGTACCTTTCTACATCCCTCATTGGTTTTAGACTGATTGCTTTACCACTCAGATTATATTTTTGTCTACCCTGGTTAGCTTTGGTGGCCTCCATTCTCTGCTTACGTCACTAGTATTACAATTCCTCAAGAAGTAATTCGATAAGGACTTCCAGGAGCCAAGACGGCGGAGTGAGCAGTAAATTGTTGTAGCTCTACCATATTCACTTTCAAAGAACCAAATAACCATAAAACAAGCCTCCCCCCCCCCCGCCCCGAACAAATCTCTGAACAGCAGAGCAAGCAAAAAGACATGTCTTTTAGCCCCAAAGCCTTATAGGATCAGCAAGAAAGGTGCATCTCACTAGAGTAAAAAGGGAGCACATTGCAGGACAGGAAGCATCCCAGTAAGCCAGCAGCAGCAAGCCTCATCTCAGCAAACCAGTGGGAGATCTTGAGCCCTGTGTATTGGAGCAGGCCAATGCCAACACCAAGACCCTTGTGTGCCTAGCCAGGGGAACAGGTAGGCTGCAACTCTGAGAACCACTGCATGCTTCAGCATGGCTCCAGGCCTACAGGTGTTGTCTAGCAGCTGGAACTCCATGTCCTTCAGCACAGCCAAAGGGCAAAAAGGCATCCTTTAGGGGCCAGACCTCCACCTGCTTCAGTGTAGCCCAAGGAACATGCAGAAAAGCCCAACTGGGCTTTATCACATGCCAGGCACCACCACTAGGACACCAGCTTAGCACCAGGTAAGCTGCCAAACCCCTACAGCCTTCAGCAACACCAGCCAATCACCACCCCACCCCTGCAGCACAGAACCAGACATGAGGGTCCCACATGGGTCTCGGGAAAATATCAGTACAGCACCAGGTAAATAGCCAGATACTATAGCCACTAGTACAAGAAGCTGGAGGCAAAGTCCCTACCACTGTGGGAGTAGAGTTCAAATTCAAAAGAAAGGAAAAAAGGCCAAAAAGAAGGCAGGGATAAACATAAGACAACAACAACAACAACAACAACAAAAGAATCTAAACATAGAAAGCTATTATGGTGACAGGGAAGACCAAGACGTAAGCTAAGAAGAGGACAATGACAAAACAGCTATGGGGAAAACCCCAAAGAAAAATTAGAAGTCATCTCAAGTCCAGAAAGAATTCATGGAAGGCCTTAAAACGGAGCTTAAAAATGATATAAGAGAGGTAGAAAAAATGGGGAAAAATGAATGTGATGCAAGAGAACTATGAAAAAAGACTCTCAACAGCTTGAAAAACTGCTTAAAAGGTAGAACTGGCCAAGTGGAAAAGGAGACACAAAAATCCAATGAAGAAAACAGCTCCTTAAAGATTACAACTGGGCACATGGAAAAGAAAGTACAAAAGCTAATTGAGAAAAACAATACCTTTAAAGACAGAATTGGCCAAGTGGAAGCTAATGACTTTATGAAACATCATGACAATCAAATTCAAAAGAATGAAAAAAATGGAAGAAAATGTAAAATACCTCATGGGAAAAATAACTGACCTGGAAAATCGATCCAGAAGAGACAATATCAGAATCATTGGACTACCTGAAAGTCACAATTGAAAGGAGGACCTGTACATCATCTTTCAAGAAACTATCCAGGAAAACTGCTCTGATGTGCTGGAACCAGAGAGCAAAATAGGCATTGAAAGAATCCACTGTTCAACTTTTCAAAGACAACTCAAAATAAAAACCCTGAGAAACATTATAGCCAAATTTCAGAACTATTAGGTCAAGGAAAAAAATATGGCAAGTGGACAGAAAGAAATAAATCAAACATTGGGGATCAGGATCACATGGGACTTGGCAATTATAACACTAAAGGATTGGAGGTCATGAAGTATGATTTCCAGAGGGAAAAGGAGCTACAACTACAGCCAAGAATCACTTACCTGGCAAAACTAAGCATAATACATGAAGGTGGGGGCAGAGCCAAGATGGCAGCTGGAAAGCAGGGACTTGCCTAAGGCTCTCCCCCAGGACCCTCCAGACACCTATAAAAATGGCTCTGAACAAATTCTACAACTGCAGAACCCACAAAATAGCAGAGGGAAGCAGGGCTCTAGTCCAGGACAGCCTGGATGATCTCTGGGTAAGGTCTATCATGAGTGGAGCTGCGAGCAGAGCAGAGCAGAGGCCGGCATGGGCTATGCCTGGAGCAACCAGACTGTGAGCTGGACGGTACAGGCACTAGCTCCCTGAATCAGTGCGCTGTGGCAGTTACCAGACTTCTCAACCCATAAACACCAAAGACAACAGAGAAGGTTAGTGGGAAAAACTGCAGCGGGGAACAGAGCGAAAGGAGTTGGGGGTTCAGCCACCACCCTGGGGGCAGCAGAGGAGATTCAGCTACTGAACTACAGCTGCAGTTGCTTCTGGCCCCAGGCCCACCTGGTGGGAGGAATTAAGTGGCATATCTGAGTGGGAGTGCTGAGCCTGCATAAGGTCTGAGTCAGATTGGGGTTGGCAGTTCCTGGGGCGGAGGAACACTGGTATGGCAGAGCTTGCTGTATAGAAATAGCTCTGAAAATAACAGTGCATCCCCTCAAGCTTGGAACAAAGTACTCTCTACTCTACAAGCAGTCGTACCCTGACAAAAAACTCAAGGGTCAAGTAGTTGTCTGGGAACATGGCCAGGTAGCAAAAATGGACTCAGATTCAGATTCAGCCTTTGGAATCTTTCTTTGGTGACAAAGAAGACCAAAACATACAGCAGAAGAAGTCAACAAAGTCAAAGAGCCTGCAACAAAAGGCTCCAAGAAAAACATAAACTGGTCTCAGGCCATGGAAGAGCTCAAAAAGAATTTGGAAAAGCAAGTTAGAGAAGTAGAGGAAAAATTGTGAAGAGAAATGAGAATGATGCAAGAAAACCATGAAAAAGAAGTTAATGACTTGTTAAAGGAGACTCAAAAAAATACTGAAGAAAACAACACCTTAAAAATAGACTAACTCAAATGGCAAAAGAGTTCCAAAAAGCTGGTGAGGAGAAGAATGCCTTGAAAAGCACAATTAGCCAAATAAAAAAGGAGATCCAAAAGACCACTGAAGAAAATACTACCTTAAAAATTAGACTGGAGCAAGTGGAAGCTAGTGACTTTATGAGAAATCGAGATATTATAAAACAGAAGCAAAGGAATGAAAAAATGGAAGACAATGTGAAATATCTCATTGGAAAAACCACTGACCTGGAAAATAGATCCAGGAGAGATAATTTAAAAATTATTAGACTACCTGAAAGCCATGATAAAAAAAGAGCTTAGATATCATCTTTCAAGAAATTATTAAGGAAAACTGCCCTGACATTCTAGAGCCAGAGGGTAAAATAGAAACAGAAAGAATCCACCGGTCACCTCCTCAAAAAGATCCCAAAAGTAAAACTCCTAGCAATATTGTTGCCAAATTCCAGAGCTCCCAGATCAAGGAGAAAATACCACAAGCAGCCAGAAAGAAACAATGTGAGTACTGTGGAAACACAATCAGGATCAAGATCCAGCAGCTTCTACATTAAGGGATCAAAGAGCTTGGAATATGATATTCAGGAGGTCAATGGAGTTAGGATTAAAACCAAGAATCACCTACCCAGCAAAACTGAGTATCATGCTCCAAGGCAAAATATGGATTTTCAAGAAAATAGAGGACTTTCAAGCTTTCTCAGTGAAAAGAGCAGAGCTGAATAGAAAATTTGACTTTCAAACACAAGAATCAAGAGAAGCATGAAAAGGTAAACAAGAAAGAGAAATCATAAGGGACTTACTAAAGTTAAACTGTTTTGTTTACATTCCTAACATACACACTCAATTGGGTATCTTACCCCACAGGAAAGAAGGAGGAAGGGGATAAAAAAGGGAGGATGATAGAAGGGAGGGCAGATGGGGGAGGAGGTAATCAAAAGCAAACACTTTTGAAAAGGGACAGGGTCAAGGGAGAAAATTGAATAGAGGGGGACAGGATAAAATGGAGGAAAACATAGTCTTTCACAACATGAGTATTGTGGAAGTGTTTTGCATAATGATACACTTGTGGCCTATGTTGAATTACTCGCCTTCTTCAGGGGGGTGGGTGGGGAGGGAAGAGGGGAGACAATTTGGAGCTCAAAGTTTAAAAAGCAGATGTTCAAATAAAAGTTTTTGCATGCAACTAGGAAGTAACATATACAGGCAATGGGGCATAAAAATTTATCTTGCCCTACAAGAAAGTAAGGGAAAAGGGAATTGGGGGGAGTGGAGTGACAGAAGCGAGGGCTGACTGGGGAATGCGGCAATCAGAATATAGGCCATCTTGGAGTGGGCAGAGGGTAGAGATGGGGAGAAAATTTGTAATTCAAAGTCTTATGAAAATTAATGCTGAAAGCTAAAAATATTAAATAAACAAAAATACATCAAAGGAAAAAATGGGTATTCAATGTAATAGAAGGATTTCAAGCCTTTATAAGGAGAATACCAGAACTAAATGAAAAATTTGGCCTCCAATATCAAGACCCAAGAGAAGCATAAATAGATAAAAAGGGGAGAAACCCAGAAGACATTCAATAGGGCTAAACTGTTTACATTCCTATACAGGGAGATGATACCTGTAACTCTTAAAAATTGTGTCACTAACAGCACAGATTGAAGGAATAAATATAGATGGAGGCTATGGGTATAAACTGCATTTGAAGGAATGACATTAAAAAATAAGGGTTGATAAAGAGGAGTAAAATGGGTACAGAAGGAAAGGAGAGGTCTTCACATGAAGAAGAGGCAAGAAAGACCTATTACAGCAGAAGAGAAGATGTGGGGGGGGGGGGCAGGGCACGATGGGCATTGCTTGAACCTTCCTCTCATCAGTATTGGCTTAAAGAGGGAATAATATACACAATCAGATGAATTTAGAAATCTATTTTACCTGACTGGGAGGTAGGAGGGGAGAAAATTAAATAAAGGACGGATGAGGCCGGACAGAAGGGAGAGCAGATCAGGGGAAGTGGTAGACAGAAGTAAAACATTGATGACATGCAAAAGGGTGAAAGGAGAGAGAGGACAAACAGGAGAAATAATAGAATGGAGGGAAACACACAGGTTGTAATCATAATGGTCAATGTGAATGGGATGAACTCTCCCATAAAACAGAAGCAGCTGGCAAGTGGATCAAAAACCAGTATCCTACAATGTGTTGCTTTACAAGAAATACACCTGAAGCAGAGACAGATACATGGAGCAAAGGGAAACCTGGAAAGACTTGTATGCAAGGTGTTACAAGGCAAAATGAGCAGAACTAGGAAAACACTGTACATAGTTTCAGCAACATCACATGATGATAAACTATGAATTACTCAGCTTTTTGCAGCAACACAATAATCCAAGACAAGTACAAAGGACTTATAAAGGAAAATAAATGCTGTCCATATCCAGATAAAGAATTAATGGACTCATTAAAGATTGAAGCATATTTTTTCCTTTTATTATTTTGCATATTTTTATTTTTACTTTAGATCTGTTTTTTCTTCCACAACCTTGATGAATATTTAAGTGTTTTACATGATAGCATATGTATAGACTGTATCAAACTACTTACCATTTTCAAAAGAGGGGAGGGGAGGAAGGAAGGCATAAATTTTTTTTTCTTTTTTTTTTTTCTTTATTTATTTTTAGTTTACCACACATGGTTCTACATAGTTTTGAGTTCCAGTTTTTCTCCCCTCCCTCCCCCCTCCCTCCCCAAGACGGCATGAAGTCTCATATAACTGTCATGTATAACTTCGCATTGAATTAATTTATGCTCTAGTCAAGTTGTGGAGAAGAATTTTGACCAATGGAATGAATCATGAGAAAGAAGAAACAGAACCAAAAAAAAAAAAAAACAAAAAAAAAAACCCCAAAAACAAAAACAAAAGAGAAGCGGAATAGGCGAGCATGTAGTGTACCTCAGTCTGTATTCAAACTTCACAGTTCTTTCTCTGAATGAAGATAGCATTCTCCATCGTGACTCCCCTGGAGTTGTCCTTGCCCCTTTAGGTTGCTGAGAGAAGCGCAGTATGTCAGGGTTGGTCCTCACGGAATCCACATATCTGTGGCTGTGCACAACGTTCTCCTGGCTCTGCTCCTCTCACTCAGCATTATGTCGTGTAGGTTTTTCCAGGTTGTTATGAAGTCTGCATCATCCCCATTTCTTATGGCACAATAGTATTCCATCACCTTCATATACCACAGCTTGTTCAGCCATTCCCCAATTGATGGGCATCCCTTTGCTTTCCAATTCTTGGCTACCACAAAGAGAGCTGCTATAAATATTCTTGTACATATGGGTCCTTTTCCCGCTTGCGTGATTTCTTTGGGATACAACCCTAGAAGTGGTATTACTGGGTCAAAGGGTATGAACATTTCTATAGCCCTTTGGGCATAGTTCCACACCGCCCTCCAAAATGGCTGGATCAGCTCGCAACTCCACCAGCAATGCAACAATGTTCCAATTTCCCCACATCCTTTCCAGCATTTATCATTCTCCTGATTTGTTATTTTAGCCAATCTGACAGGAGAGATGTGGTATCTAAGGGTTGTTTTGATTTGCATTTCTCTAATCAGCAGCGATCCAGAGCATTTTTCCATATGCCTGTAGATAGCTTTAATTTCTTCCTCTGAAAACTGCCTGTTCATATCCTTTGACCATTTCTCAATTGGGGAATGGCTTGTATTCCTATATATTTGGCTTAGCTCCCTGTATATTTTAGAGATGAGGCCTTTATCAGAGATACTAGTTGCAAAGATTTTCTCCCAATTTTCTGCTTCCCTCCTAATTCTTGTTGCATTGGCTTTTTTTGTACAAAAACATTTCAATTTGACATAATCAAAATTATCCATTTTGCATTTTGTAATGCTCTCTATCTCTTGTTGGGTCATGAATTCTTTACTTTTCCACAAATCTGATAAGTAAACTATTCCTTGCTTTCCCAAATTACTTAGAGTATCAACTTTTACTCCTAAATCATGAACCCATTTTGACTTTATTTTGGTATATGGTGTAAGATATTGGTCTATGCCCAGTTTTTGCCCTACCATTTTCCAATTTTCCCAACAGTTTTTGTGAAATAGTGAATTATTAGCCCAGAAACTGGCTTCTTTGGGTTTATCAAAGAGTAGATTGCTAAACTTGTTGATTTCACCTACTTGTGTACCTATCCTATTCCACTGATCCACACCCCTGTTTCTTAACCAGTACCAGGCAGTTTTGATGACTGCTGCTGTGTAGTACAGTTTAATATCTGGTGTGGCTAAACCACCATCCCTAGCATGTCTTTTCATTAATATCCTAGATACTCTAGACCTCTTGTTTTTCCAAATGAATATTGTTATCAAAACAATAATTAGGAATTATTTTGCCCAACTGTATGCCCATAAATTTGACAACCTTAGAGATATGGATGAATATCTACAAAAACATAAACTGCCCAGACTAACAGAGAAGGAAGTGAAATTTCTTAATGACCCCATATCAGAAAAAGAAATTGAGCAGGCCACCAACGAACTCCCTAGGAAAAAATCTCCAGGGCCAGATGGTTTTACATGTGAATTCTATCAAACATTTGAAGGCATAAAATTTTAAAACTCAAAATCTTGTAAAAATTATGCTGAAAATTTTCTGGTTTTGTAATTGTGGGAAAAATAAAATGCTATTTTAAAAAGAAAAAAAGAAGTAATTCAATATAACTCTTTCCTGTCCTTCTAGAATCTTCTGCTTCACTCATCCAGCTTCCCTTGAAGACACCTTAGTTGTCTTCTACATACTTATGAACAAATGTGAGAAAACCTAGGTTCATGTGTTACCTCTGAAATATCATATCTGTGTTATTCTGAGCAAACCACAACTTCTCAGTGCCCCAGGCAACCCATTAAGAGTAAAGGTTTCAGAGCAAATTCTGATTTAATTGGTAGAATGCTTCTCATGAAAGTTTTCTATGCTAATGAGATTATTTGTTTAATTCAAAATAAAATAACTTTTTCTTGAGACCCAATGGTTATAGACACGGAGAAAATTGATGTAATCTCCTGTGAAGGACATGTAACATTTATCTTCCAGAATAAGGTTATAACTAATTTTATGTACTGCCAATGTAATCTGGTCTTCCTGTTGGAAAATAAGGTGAAAGAGAAAGAAGACTATATGTTCTCTAGATTGGAATCAGTGAGTTGGGAATGATCTAAAAAGTTGTAGCACTCAGCCCTTGAAATCTTTCATTGTACGGTGCTCCAGACAATCTAAATACTCATTTAAATGTGTTTAGTAAAGGGAAACTCACCATTGTAGAAGGCAACAATGAGGAATTATGAGGAATTTTTGTCAGAAAGTCAAACTTCTCTTTCTTTCAAAATTCACCATCAAGTCCAGAGGCTACAGAAAACCAGACCTAACTTGGTAATGGACTGGAAAAAAAAAGTACCATATAAACAATAAGCATCCTATTCAAAAAGCATGAATCACAATCCCTGTTGTTAAGCTAGCAAGACCTCTCTCTTTCAAATTCAAAACTACTTCTAGGAAGAAAGCCAGAAAGTACAGCATTCCAAGGGCAAAAAAGAATTAGCATCAATGTCTAGGGACTCTTGGAGGACTGACACAGTAGAGAATAAAAAGGCCTTCTGCTTGGCTGAAGCTATACAGTGGGTATTAGTTTTTTATTATGGGGGATGATTCTAGATCTTCTGAAGTAGTGTTCTATATCTTACAGAAAAATAAGGAGGATACGAAGAAACCAGTGGGTGGAGGAATTGCTCACGAGGAAAAGAAATGCCATGGTAGTTGTTAAAGCTGTATGAATGGAATGGAATTGGGTTTATGTCAATCTGACATAGACAATTTAGAGGTATGCTCTTTTTCTGGCATGTGTATCCAAGTAAGACTCATCAAACCTACTGACTCATCTCTGTTGATTCACATAGAAATAAGTGAAGTCAGAGGATGCATAGACTATATCTCCAGTGACATTAAAGTCCTGAGTTACAGAAAGGATTTGTGAGTACATGTGGTGTTTTCATTTCTCCTTCAAATGAAGATTATGGCCTTGGAAGAGAAATGAAAGTGTGGGGAATGAAGTGTCACTCTGGAGTCTTCCTGAGTCCAGCTCTCTTTAATGGTCACTGATTCTTGGAAAATCAACAAAAGCAGAACAAAACTAAGATGTTTTAGAGATGGGACTTGAACCCATGTTTTTCTGACATGTTGCAGTTCTCTAGATGCTATGCTCAAAGCATGTCTTCTTCAGGAGGCCAAAAAATGAGGTCTTATTACCTCATCTGTGAAAATTGAGAGTCTTGACTATGATGATCTCCAAGAGTGAAGTGGATAGAGTGCTGGAAATAAAGTCAAGAACATCTGAGTTCCAATGCGGCCTCAGGCACCTGGTAACTCCGTGACCCTGGGCAAGCCACTAAAATATAGTTGGCCACAATTTCTTAATCCTGTAAAATGCGAAAAATAATAAACCACCTCCCAACTCTCAAACCCCCAAAATAAACAAATAAACTACACAGGTGTATGAAGGTATTATGAAAATCATATTACTCAATCAACAAGCACTTATTAACACTTCCTGTGTACCAGACTGGTACTGTGTTAAGTTCTGGGGATGCAAAGTCCAAAATTAAAAAATTCTTCCCCTCAAGGAGTTTATATTCAGTGAGGGAAGTAGCCTTGTACATGTATATATTTGTATGTATAAACAAAAAGTGAATACAAAGAAATAAATGTCAGGGGGAAGGTCCTAGAAGCTTGGGTGCTCAAGAAAATCTTTATGTATGATGTTGGATTGAGCTGAACCTTAAGTGAAAGGGATTCTTTGTGTGTGTGTGTGTGTGTGTGTGTGTGTGTGTGTATGTCTTGGTTTTTTTCATATTTTATTATTTAATATTTTAGTTTTCAACATTGATTTCCACAGGACTTTGAGCTACAAATTTTCTCCCCATTTCTACTCTCCACCCCCTTCCAAGATGGCATATATTCTGATTGCCTTGTTCCCTAGTCAGCCCTCTCTTCTGTCACCCAACTCCCCCTCTCCATCCCCTTTCCCCTTACTTTCTTGTAGGGAAGGATAGAATTCCACGCCCCATTCCCTATATATCTTGTTTCCCAGCTGCATGCAAAAACACCTTTTTTGAGCATCTGCTTTTAAAACTTTGAGTTCCAAATTCTAATCCTTCTTCCCTTCCCACCCACCCTCCCTAGGAAGGCAAGCAATTCAACATAGATCACACATGTATCGTTACATAAAACACTTCCACAATGTTCATGTTGTGAAAGGCTAACTATATTTCCTTCCATCCTATCCTGTCCCCCTTTATTCAATTTTCTCCCTTGACACTGTCCCTTTCAAAAGTGTTTGCTTTTGATTACCTCCTCCCCCTACCTGCCCTCCCTTCTATCATTCCCCCTTTTTTATCCCCTCCCCCCTACTTTTCTGTGGCTTAAGATACCCAATTGAATGTGCCCCTCCTCAGATCAAATCCAATGAAAACAAGATGCACTCATTCCCCCTCACCTGCCCCCTCTTCCTTTCCAACAGAACTGCTTTTCATTGCCGCTTTTATATGAGATAATTTACCCCATTCTATCTCTGCCTTTCTCCGTCTCTCAATATGTTCCTCTCTCCTTTAGTTTATTTTTTTTTCAGATATCATCCCTTCATATTCAACTCACCTTGTGCCCTCTGTCTATATATATATATATATATATATATTCCCTTCAACTACCCTAATACTGAGAAAGGTCTCATGAATTACACACATCATTTTTCCAAGTAGGGATGTAAACAAAACAGTTCAAATTTAGTAAGTCCCTTATGATTTCTCTTTCTTGTTTACCTTTTCATGCTTCTCTTGATTCTTGTATTTGAAAGTCAAATTTTCTATTCAGCTCTGGTCTTTTCACTGAGAAAGCTTGAAAGTCCTGTATTTTACTGAAAGTCCATATATTGCCATGGAGCATGATACTCAGTTTTGCTGGGTAGGTGATTCTAGGTTTTAATCCTAGCTCCTTTGACCTCAGGATATTATATCACAAGCCCTTTGATCCCTTAGTGTAGAAGCTGCTAGATCTTGTATTATCCTGATTGTGTTGCCGCAATACTCAAATAATTTCTTTTTGGCTGCTTACAATATTTTCTCTTTGATCTGGGAGCTCTGGAATTTGGCGACAATATTCTTAGGAGTCTTCTTTTTGGGATCTTTTTCAAGAGGCGATCATTGGATTCTTTCAATTTCTATTTTACCCTCTGGTTCTAGAATATCAAGGAAGTTTTCCTTTATAATTTCTTTTTGATCATGGCTTTCAGGTAGTCCAATAATTTAAAAATGATCTCTCTTGGATCTATTCTCCAAGAAAATATTGCATTTTCCAATGCAATATTTCACATTGTCTTCCATTTTTTCATTTCTTTGGTTCTGTTTTATAATTTCTTGATTTCTCATAAAATCACTAGCTTCCATTTCCTCCAATCTAATTTTTAAGGTGGTGTTTTCTTCAGTGGTCTTTTGGATCACCTTTTCCATTTGGCTAATTCTGCCTTTCAAGGCGTTCTTCTCCTCACTGGCTTTTTGGAGCTCTTTTGACATTTGGGTTAGTCTATTTTTAAGGTGTTGTTTTCCTAAGTATTTTTTGGGTCTCCTTTAGCAAATCATTGACTTGTTTTTTGTGGTTTTCTCTCATCCTTCTCATTTCTCTTCCCAATTTTTCCTCTACTTCTCTAGCTTGCTTTTCCAAATCCTTTTTGAGCTCTTCCATGGCCTCAGACCAATTCACATTTTTCTTGGAGGCTTTTGATGTAGGCTCTTTGACTTTGTTGACTTCTTCTGGCTGTATGTTTTGATCTTCTTTGTCACCAAAAAAAAGATTTTAGAGTCTGAGTCTGAGTCTGAGTCTGTGTCCTTTTTTGCTGCCTGGTCATGTTACCAGCCAACAACTTGACCTTTGAGGTTTTTGTTAGGGTATGACTGCTTGTGGAGTAGAGAGTACTTTGTCCCCAGCTTTAGGGGTTTTGCTGCTGTTTTCAGATCTACTTCTACTCCACTGTTAATGAAAGCTCTGCCACAGCAGCATTCCTCCTCCCCCAAGAACTACCAACCAGGACTGCGACCCAGATCCAAGCAGGGCACAGCAAGAAAACTTGCCTCAGTGCCAGCAAAGAGCTCCTTGCACTCCCGCTGTGATCTGCTGCTTGAATCCTTGCACTGTGTGTACCAGGGACTAGAGAAGCAGCTCACACTGGAGCTCTGGAAGTAGCCACAGGGGCTTCCTGCTCCTGCTGCTGAGCCACCTCTGCCACCCTGAGGGCTGGGGCCAGACCGTTCTCGCTCCTATCCAGCAGTTTTCCCACTAACCTACCCTGTGGTCTTCAATGTTTCTGGGTTGAGAAGTCTGGTAACTGTCACAGCTCAATCCCTTAGAAAGGGATTCTAAGAGGCAGAGGGGAAGATAGAGTGCATGTTAGGCATGGGGGCAGCTTGTGCATAGACAAGAAGAATGGAAATGGAATGTTTTATGAAAAGAACAGAATGATGGTCAGTGTGGCTAGATGGTAGAGGGTAGGAAGGGGGTGGAATGAGTATATAATTGGCTTTGAAAATCAAGATTATTGCATATTCAGTCCTTTCATGAACTCTTTTGCTTGCCTACCAATTTTTGTCTGCACTTGCGATTTTAGTGGTGTAGGATTCTCCCAGTAAGTAAGTTTCCTCAAGCCAATGAAGATCTACATATATTTTTTCAGCTTATAGAGTTACCAAGGGCATTATGATAGTAACCTGCTCAGGATCTTATAGCCAGGAAGTGTCAAACAGAGGATAGATTTGAACTGGGTCCTATCAATTTAAGGCCACCTCTCAATCCACCAGTTATGCTGAGTTCTTTCCCAAATAGATTTAAACTATTATTTTCATGAGCTTTTCATATATTTGAACTGTCCATATCCAATATCACTCCTCCCCCCCACCCTGCCTTCTTGCTCAGTACAGGCCTATGTCATCCTAAGCTTGTATTGTTGGAATAGCTGCCTAATAGATCTTCTACTTTTCACATTTTTTCATATCCCAATTCCTCACTCATATCTTCATAGCAGTGTCAGAGCAATTTACCTTAAACATAGATCTGGCCATATCACTCCTCTACTTACTGTTACAGTCCTGTTATAATGTAGCACCATGCTACCTTTCCAGCCTTATCATATTATTCCCTTCCATGCACACTATGTTCCAGTCAAACTGAAGAATTTTCTTCTCTGAGAATCTTCTAACCTCTCCCTCCTAAATTCTATGCTCCTCTGCCTTTGTGTCTTGGATTTTTTCCCTATAAAACTGGCAGATTGTAGACATTTTGCTACTTGTTGAATGAAAGCAAAGGCAACCACATTTTTGGGACAACTGGAACATATTGCCTGATATTGAATGAATATCTACAAAAGTTGAGTCTTGGTGTCTAGTAGCAGTTTGCAGGACTAGGAGATCAAAAGGAGAAAAAGGGATCAAGAGATAAAGGCATAAGCAACTTTCAGGAGAAAAGTTCAAATTTTAGCGCTAAGCAGGTGGAAGAACCTGGGGCTCAAATTATTTCATGAAATCAGTTGACACACTGGGTCGAAGTTGGAGGCCTTTGTACTGGCTCCATGTCTGTGAGGGATCCCTTGTAGTACTGGAGTGATGACCATCTCGTGCTAATATCCGGTTGGAACCTGAAATCTGAATTTCTCTTTTGACATGCGAATATCCTGGGGGTGGTAGCAAATTAGTTAAAAGAGTAAGCCAGGTGCCTTGACAACACTGGAGTAAATAAGACAAGAATGGCAATTTTTAATGAGGCTGTGGGTGTGGATAGGTCAGGAAGAGTAAAATAATTTGTAAGCTTGGGTGAGGTGAGGATAGTCACACATTAGCATAAACATTCTACCACTTGGAGTAATCATAGAACAGGAAGAGACCTTAGTTGTCATGGAATCTAGACCTCTCATTTCAGAGATGAAGAAAATGAGGCCTAGATATGTGGATAAACTTACCCAATAGCATACAGGTAACAAAGAGTTGAGATTCAGACCCCAATTCAAACTCCAACAAATCTACACAGATGCTTCATTCATGCTATTGTCTAGGATTGTCTTTGAATGTAATGTTTCAATATTGCTAGTATTGACTTGTCAGGGTCACACATCTAGTAAGTGTCAGGGAGTGGATTCAAACTCAAGTCTTCCTGACTCCAGGTCCAGTGCTATATCTACTGAGCCACCTACCTGCCTCAATCCTGCTGGAGTCAGGATTAACTTTGACTGAGATTTTGTCTCAGACACAAGTTATGACATCTTGGATAAGTTGCTTATCCTCCTTCAGTTTTAGTTGCTTAAAACGCAGATGTTTATAGAACCCATCTTAAAGAATTGTTATGAGGATAAAACAAGGTAATGCAAATTAAGTACTTGACAAACCCTAAAGCAATGTATGCATATGAGTTATTTACTACTGCTGCTGCTGCTGCTACTACTACTACTACTACTACTACTACCACTACTACTACTATGACCACTACTACTAACTACCTTAGACCAGGCTCTCATTACCACATGTCTGTATTATTTTAATACCTGGGTCCTCTGACTCTAGTTTCTCCTTATGCTAGATTAATCTTTATAAAATAATATTTTATTCATGTCCCCCCTTTTGCTTATTGCAGAAAATGAGAGCTTTTCTGTCTGGATTTCAACCACCTCCATAACCTCTTCACTTTACCTCTCTAGTTATATTTCTTCTTACTTGCTAGCCTGCGTGGTTTGCTGTCATCTAGTCATTTTCTTCAACATAGTTATTCCTTTGCTCATGTTATTTCCTTCACTCATAGTGTCCTTTCATTTACCTTCTACATGTAGAGCCCATTTCCCCTAAGAAACCTTCCCTGAGTACTCTAATATTTAATGCTAAACCTCATCTGTGAAATGATTTATGTAGCACTAATCTAACACTTTAATGTGTGGAAAATTTTATATATGAATAGATTTGGATTTCTTTGTGTTTTTCTCTCATTTGATTTTCACAACAACCCAGTGAGGTAGTTGTTATTATTTTCGTTGTACAGATCAGGAAACAGACTAAGAGTTGTTTATTGACTTGCTCAAGGTGACACAGTTAGTGTCTGAGAAAGAATTTGAATTCAGGTATTCTTGATTCAGAGTCTATCTACAGGGTGTCCTTAAAGTCTGGATACATAGGCAAAAATGCATATTTTAAAAGATTAGGATATTAACAGATCTTAACCCCCTTGACTTCTTTTTCTGGGGTGTGCTAAAGGAGAAGGAGTGCTCAATGAAAATCACAGATGCAACACACTTGATTGAATGTGTAAAGAGTGAATGTGCTAAAATTGATGGCAATATGGAATTATTGCATCACGTTCACATGAATCTTGCAAAGCGCATCAACCTTTGCAATGGATGGAAATGATGGAAATCATATTGAAGATCTTATTTGTTAATATTCCAATTAAATAAAATGTTGTTGAAAATTTCGTTCATTTCATTTCTTGAAAATATGCATTTTTGCCTATGTGTCCAGACTTTAGGAACACACTGTACTATGCAGCTTAGCTGATTAGACACTTAGATTCTATACCACATAACGAAGCAGTAAATTATTTACTGTTTGTGTATTTACCAATGCTTATTTTATCTTTCCGATTTCTCAACACATTTTATTTGTATTATGAAGACAGGGAATATCTCTTTTCTGATGTTTCTGTATTCCTGACATAGCACTGAATAATATTGCAAGCCATTAGTTATTCTAAATCCCTTGACTGACAAACTGCCATACTGTTCTGTTCTCTTTCCAAGATTCTAACATCCTCCAACTCTGTTCTATCATCAATGGATGTCCTTACCTCCTACCATGTTAAGATTGATGTCACAGGGATTGAAATTCCTAGAGTCTCCTCTTTTACACTCCTTAGTGTCTTTACCTGAATCTTATCTCTAGTCTTGGATGTAGTACTTGACCAAAGCTATCCTTTACCTTTTTATTGTGGGATGCCTGAAATCCTTTGGCATGCCCATGGGCCATAAGCAGTCCATGGGCCACAGGTAGTGCAGACCTGGTATAATGGATGAGAAGGTAGTGTTCCAGAATGCATGCTCAAAGAAGAGATCCACTTCAATTTAAGGACCACACAAACCATAGAAGTGAGATATAAGCAGAAATGGATGGATTATTATGGACCTGGGTAAAGCAGTGGAGTCAAGGGGAATTGGATTCACACAGAGACACTAAACCATATGAAAACCTGGAGAAAGATTTTCACTGAAAGCTGCTTCATTTATGTGGCCCCCTGTTTAGAAGCAGACTACAATGAACAGGCATATTGAATTAATGGTATAGTAAAGGAATACAGGAGGGAAAAATATTAGCATAGTAGGGAATGATGAAGCCAAATACTTGAGGAGCAAGAACTTAGAAATAAGTAAAGACCTATGATGTAGAGAACAAACCACACAAACTTTGACCTTTACCAGTGTCATGATAAAAATTGGAGGGACAAAGGTTTAGGTTTTCAAGAAATAAATTTATTAGCAAGGTAAGCAATTGCCAATAAATGATCTCAAGATCTCCTCAGTAGGTACAAGGAACCCATTGGCAGTTCATACAGCATTCTTATAGTTAATAAAGTGGAACAAATAACACAGCAGATGTAGTGCTGGCCCTGGAATCAAGGACCAGAATTCAAATCTAGCCTCAGGCACTTACTAGCTGTATGACCCTAGAGAAGTCACTTAACTCCAATTTGCCTCAGTTTTCTCATCTCTAAAATGAGCTCAAGAAGGAAATAGCTAACCATGCCAGAACCATTGCCAAGAAAACCCCAAATGGGGTAATGGAGAGGTGGACATGCCTAATTGAATACACATGCTGACAGACAGACAGATAGATAAATAAATAGATAGATACATCAGTAGATATAGATGTCTGTCTATATTTGAGGTGAGATGAAGCTGGAATAGAAAAGTTGAAGTTAGAACATTTGAACATTTGGGAGCAGGAAAATTTTAGCTGGAACATTCTGGGAACTGGGAACTTGAAGTTTATACACTTATTTTCCACAATACTCTGTGGTCAGGACATTCTCAGAAATTATGAACAAAAATTTCAAAAGAATATAGCTCACACAAGAATATAGTTCACGAAATGGGAAAGAGTGACAAGATAGAGTCTAATAATCTTATAATCAATATGAGTTAAATAGGGATTTCACATTTCCCCCTTTGATGCTTAAGAAATATATTTCCCAGGCATCACTCAAAAATTTAATCCAAATTGATATAAGTATGTTCTGGATCAACATCTTGGATAGCCACAAGTTTCTTAGGAATCATCTTCGAGCACATGTTAGTGCAGCATATAGCACAGCATCCAATATGAGGCAGAAAAATATGAGGGCTAAAATAATGAGAGCCACTTTGACTATAGTAATTAATATGCCACCTCCTTGGAAGCAGGAGAACTACCAAGAAAATCAAGAAGGGGTTGTCCTACCATGGGCTTTGATTATCAGTCTGATTGGGTTTCTGTTATAACCTAATGGATTTAGTAGCAACTTGTTATAATCTCTCCAGATTGATTAATATAGGAACAACGAGATTGATTGTTATAGTGCAGACTCCTCCTTCTGAATCTGTAAGAAGGCCTAACATCATACAATTTTTTATGACCATTTGAACTAAAGAATCTACCTCAATTTGAAGAGAGGCTATGGACTGACTTGTGACCTGGGCAAACTTCTTTATTTCCACAGAAATATTTCTAACTGAATCTGTTACTGCAGTCATCCCAAAAGTTGGAATCAGTGAACAAAAATATCTCTATGCTGGATTAGAATTCTTTATTTCATCTAGATTTGCATTTTTTCCGTGTCTATGCCAGCAAGCTCCTCAACCTCTAGTGAAATGTTTCTCCACTGGTCCTATAGAATGATTAAAAATTGACACTGGCAATGTGAAAATGCATTCTTACTGCGGCACTCAAAAGTGAAGTAAAATATTTTTTTTATAATTACCACTTCAAAAGCATGAAAAGCATAAACTGTTAAAAGTGATTCACAAATTTATAATGTTTATATCTAAATCAATGACTCCTGTTTGTTATGAACAAGGGTCTCAGCATAAGTAAATGAAAGTAGGTTAATCTTCTCTTAAAATGTTTGGAAAAGATATATTTTGTTGACACCCCTGAATAGTTTCTAAGTTCAAGGAGTTACTGAAACTTTTATTTCTGATTGTAAGTAAAATTTTAAAGAGGTGCAGCTCCTGTAATGAAATTGTCCTACTTTCATGGGGAACTATAGTTTCATTAATTTTTGTAGCTATATAATCATGATAAAGGTGGGAGAAAGAGATTGGCTTTGGTTTAGTATCAATTACAACATTTTGGGGATAATATAAATGACAGGTGACCAGTAAAATGGATCAAAAGGTCCATTCGAATCCTTTGGATAATTTTGACTTATATAGGAGTCAGAACTTAGCAAAGTATCATTTGAAGCAAAAGGGATAGCCTCCCAGGGATCAGTTTATCCTTCATGTATATGGTGGCATGTCCACTGTCAATGGGACCTGATTGCTTTAAGATGATCTAAGGTATGTCCTATTTCACCATGAAGCTTACTAACAGAGTTAAGATTTTTCTAATCCTCCTGGGAAGAATGGAATCAAAGAGTAGAAAGGAAAATAGGTACTAGTACTAATATTTTGAAAAGACTGGGCAGAAAACCAGGTGTTCTATAGAGTATCACAACAAATATGTCCAAATCTAGAGCAAATTGTATGGCAAAAAGTAACCATTCTTCTATAAGGGTCTTTTCAATATTTGTAACATTAACTGGGGAGGAAAGAAAAACTGGTAATAGCATCAGAATTAAACGATAAGGAACAGTAGCATATTTAAAATATTTGATGAATAAGGTTGTAAGGCATAAATCAAATGATAATGTAAAAAGTGTCCATTTTCCCATATTTGACAATTTTTCATTCCCAAAATTAACTAACGATAGCACTCAGATAAGGCAAAACAAAAGCATCTTCAGATACATTGTTCATGTGAAACAGTACAACAGGTTTTATGTCGGCACAGTATATCCAAGAGTCTTTTTAAAAAAATCTTGATTGCAGTTGTGGTGGTCATTAACAGCTGGACTGAGCCTCGTCAAGTGGGTTGTGTTCCACTGGTACAATGAAAGTTCTTTTTTTTCTCATGTCTTTATTTTTTCTGATTTAATTGTATTTTATTTTTCCAATTATATATATAGTTTTCAACATTCACCTTTATAAGATTTTGAGTTCCAAATTTTTCTCCATCTCTCCTTTACTCCATCCCCAAGATAGCACGTAATCTGATATAGCTTATACATGTAAAATCATATCAATCATATCTTCACATTAGTCACATTGTGAAAGAAGAATCAGAACAAAAAGGAAAAACCATGAGAAAAAGTCTAAGAAGACACAAAAAAGTGAAAATAGAATGTTTTGATCATTGAGATTCCATAGTTCCTTCTCTGGGTATGGATAGCATTTTCTGCCTTGAGTCTTTTTCAATTGTCTTGGATCATCATATTGCTGAGAAGAGAGAAGTCTATCATAGTTGATCCAATGAAAGTTCTTGATGTAGACTTTGTATCCCAAATGAAATTTATGTAATGAAAAGGCCAAAGGTCCAGTCTGTATAGATGCTTCCATGTAGTACAATTCCCTCAGTTCACTTTGTAGTTCTTGTAAGAGGCAACAGAGGTACCTCCTCCCAGTAACAACTTATAAACTGAAGAGAATGATTTTGCCTTTATGAGAGGGTGCCCAAACAACATTTCAAAAGGAAAGAGGTGTATTTTTTCCTTGGTCTACTTCTCAGATAAAATAAAGCAATGGGAAGGACATCAAGACCTTTCAGATGGGTTTCAGCACACAGTTTGCCAATCATAGTCTTAAGTTCTTTGTTTATATGCCTTATGTTTGTTGTGCATTGCTTTACTGATGAGAATTTTGTGAGTAATAGGAGATATGAAACTTAGGAATTATACCAAGTCAGAAATAAATTTGAGAAAGTACCAAATAACAAAATGAGATTTATCGGAGTCAATACAAGCAGGCCGGCAATATTGGGGCACAATTTCTCCAAGAAGCATTTTAGCAGTGAAACTTGTTATGATTTTATTGCTGGAAAATGCTTTGGTCCACTGAATAAGCTGATCTACAATAACAAGAGAAACTTTATAATGACCTGACTTAGGCATACATATGAAATCAAGCTGTAGATGTTGAAATGGAGTATAAGCTAAAGGGTGATGACCTAAGGCAACATTTTGAAAAGCATGTTTATTATATGCCTGACAAGTGGGACAGGCAGCAGTAATACAACCTATGACTACAGCAATGCCCAGGGCTACTGATGCCTGCCATATTGTATCAACTATATCTCTGAGTGCCAAAATGAACCCTGCTTTATGTACAGAAAGACACACTTGGTGACAGAAGCTTTGAGGGAGGAATAGTTTGTCTTCTGAAGTCAGCCCAGACCCCAACTATCTCTTTAGCCTTGATCTATTTCCATTTTCCAACCTTGGAATCACAAAGGAGAAATCATTAGTGGTGGAAGGAATGAGGTGAAACACATAGGCAAATTTTTCTAATGCAGCTAGCTTGGCTGCAGCATAGGCTTAATTGTTTCCTCTTGAAACAGGATCCCTTCCATTGGTATGGGCAGAACAATGGACAATGGTCAGGGCATTGGGAAGGCACAGGGGACATAAAGGTTTCTAGATGTATTCAGCATTTGCAATGTCTGTAAGCAAAAGTAAAAAAAAAATCCCAATTTAGGTGAAAGGATCCTGATGGCCTGACAGTCCCCAAATGCATACCTAGAATCAGTATACATTGTGGCGTTTTTTTCTTTAGCAGGGTAATATGACTAAGTAAGGGCCACAAGATCAGCAGCTTGAGCACTGAGCTTAGAGGAACAGAGAGGAAACCCAAATGGCATCATGGTCAGAGACCACCACAGCAGCACCAGTATAATGTACACCATCTCTCATAGAAAAAGACCCATCAGTATACAAAATATAATCAGGATTTTGTTAAGGAGATATCAGAGAGGTAATGTGAGGTTTTTTACTCATTTCCATGATAGAGGCCCAATTATGCAGTTGCTTCCCAGATATTGTTAAAGTGGAGAGCAATGTAATGGGGTTGACAATGACACACTACTTAAGAGTAAAATTCTCTTTACCAAATGAAGTCACTTCATATCTAGCAAGTCTCTGATCAGAAAAACCCTCAGAAATATGTTGTAGTAAAAGGCCTCAACCTCTTGAGGACACTGTACCTTTAAAAGGGGTACCCAAAACCAAATTACAAGCCTTCTCTACCAGAAGAGCAGTGGCAGCAATAGCCTACAGGCAGGGCAGCATTCTAGCAAACCTAGCATCAAGGTGTGCAGAATAATATGCTACTGAGTAAAGGGAGGGTCTGAATATTTGAGTAAGGACACCAGAGGCCACCTCCTTACATTCATGAGTGGAAAGAGTAAAGGGCTTATTGTAATCTGGAAGTCCCAGCTCTGGAGCTGATAACAGGGCTTTCTTGAATTCAGCTAGGGCAGTGAGACATTCTTGTGCAAGGTATAAGGGCTCTGGAACAGAGTCTTTAGTCAGAGAAACAAGAGGCTTAGTAATCTCACCCAAAGATGAAATCCATTTGCAGCAATATCTGGTAGCCCCCAGAATGGCACAGAACTGTTTCTTGGTCTTAGCAATAGATAGTTGTTGAAGAGTCAGTATGTGTTTTGGTGAAACAGAGAGCATGCTGACAGACAAAATGAAGCCAAAATATTCTACTTGGGGAAGGTACTACTGTACCTTTGATTTGGAGACCTTGTGGCCTCTCAGATGAATCTGGGGAAGATGACAGTCTTCTTGGCATATCTCAAGATTGGGTGCTACTAGTTTGACTGATGCTATATCACCAATGTACTGTACTGAGAGGACCCCTTGATGGTAATAGAAACCAAGTCTTGCTGTAAGATTTGAGAGAATGGGGTGGGGTTTTCTACATACCCTTGAGGCAGATGAGTCCAT